>NW_027279164.1:0-160344 GCF_046629955.1 Centroberyx affinis | reverse complement strand
GTTACTAACTTTTAGATGATTGCGATCCAGTTCCATGTAGTCAGCCTAACCCTTGGCCAGATGATGATGCAAGGTGGACTAGAGAACAAGAAGAGAAAGATTTCCAGTTGAGATAGCCCAAGCTGCTGTGGTGTAACTATTAATCTAATCTAACTAATCATTAGTCGCTCTAATAGGGAGGGACCCAACAGTGTGATGAACCGGGTGATAGCAGGCCGCGGAGGCAAAGGTTCAGGGTTCACACACACACACACACACACACACACACACACACAGAGGCCCGCCCCCACATGCAGAACCGCACACAGATCTCTTTGATCAGCGAGCAGGAGGCTCTGCAATCGGCTTGATCAATGCCAGGGATATCAATGCGGCTGATTAGAGACGAACACAGCGAGCCTCTGTCTCCGCTGAAGGTGACAGGCCCGAGATGAGAGGAAGAGGAGGAGGAGGAGGAGGAGGAGGAGGAGGAGGAGGAGGAGGGAGATGCAAAGATAAAAGCGAGAGCGAGAGACGGACGAAAGACAAACACGACGAGACGCACAGAGAGAAAGAGAGAGAGAGAGAGAGGGGACGGGTGTTGATTGAGAGAGAAAAACCCGGTGTAAGACAGATGGATAGAGGCGGGGGGGGGGGGGGGGGGGGGGGGAAGGGAAGAAGAGAGAGAGTGAAGACGTCGTTTCGTTCTGATGAGTCTTTCATTTTTCCTCCAGTGTCGCAGGGAGAATCAAAGGGTCCATCTCTGCGTGGTGAGGTGTTGTGTTACGCTTCCCCCCCCCACCCCACCCCACCCCCCCACCGCCTTTGATCAACAGACAGGAACAGCCACTGCCCAGACACACACACACACACACACACACACACAGTTTTTGAAGGCCAACATTTTGGGATTGAAGCCGCCAGTAGTCGATATATGTGTGCGTCTATCCAATATATTTCTGTTTTTATGCTAAAATAAATTCGCGAGTATTCAGCATTTCCACCCATAATTTTTATTCTTATCAGGGTGAGACAGCATTTAGAGCTTCATGAGACACTAAAACTCTCCATTGAAAGCCAGAAAAAAAAAATATATATATGTAAATAATAATAAAACACTTTTTGGAATCCAATTAAAATATCTTCTTAGACTCAATTCAGGTTAAAGTCTTCCCATAGACAACCAGTGTAGTATTGATCAAATCTACAATAAATATCAATCAAACTGCATCATAATCCATCATATTGGTCTCCAACTGATATGATGGATATGATGCAGTTTGATTGATATTTATTGTAGATTTGATCAATACAACACTGCATCATATCCATATCAGTTTGAGACAATATGATGGATATGATGCAGTTTGATTGCTATTTATTGTAGATTTGATCAATAAATATCAGTCAAACTGCATCATAATCCATCATATTGCTCTCAAACTGATATATCAGTCAAGCCCCTAACACACTCACTCACACATGCATGAATACACCAAAAATGAATAGTGGCTGACTTTTTTTTTTTTTTTTATTGTGTCTCGATGTGTCCAGAGCCCCGGACGCAGGACTCGCAGGGCGTCCCGGACGACGAGGACGAGGACGGGGAGGAGAAGGGTCCGACTCACAGCGCCGGCGAGGAGGAAGAGGAGGGAGAGGAAGAGGAGGAGGCGGGGTTACAGTGGCGGGGTCCAGGTCGGTAATATATATATATATATATATTTACAACAGTGTGTTTTTCATGCGTGGAAACGGTTGCGGTTCCCTGTGGCTGTGTTTGCTCCAGCTCATCACAGATTTCCAAGTGTGGGATAGGTGTAAATTAGCTGTCCCATCATTACACTTGGTTCAGTGAAGTTTGGAATGATCTTGGAAAAAAAAGGAAGGGAAGGTTGAATTGGAATTGTTGGTCTGAGGGGGGAAAATGAAGAATGAAAATCTCTTCTAGAGTGAATTAAAATGGAATGTTTAGACGTGTTTTTAACGTTTTTTTACTATTTTTTTCTGTTCTATTCATTTAGATCAGTGATTCTCAACCTTTTTCATATCAAGGACCCCTAATCTAGTCCACATTAGAGCCACGGACCCCCATTTGATGAGATTTTGTTTCTCGGACCCAAATCTGAGAATATTTTTTTTATTGTCAGATATGATTTTGTATAGAATTCCATGACTATCTGTACTGTAGATAGAGAGATAACAGTGAAAATAATGAAGTTTAACAATTCATCAATTTGCCTGGGGACCCCCTGGAACGCCCTCAAGGACCCCTGGCGGTCCCCGGACCCCACGTTGAGACCCACTGGTTTAGATTCCAGCACACAAGACAATAACAGTCTTCCTCACAGCTGTGCAGTTGGCGTGATTGCCTATTCCTTTCACCTTTTAAATCGGCCCTTTTACCTTTTTACCTGTCCAAATACTGATCTGGGATCACACATCAGGCTGCATGAACGCTACTTTAACATAACGTTTTTTTATTTTCATTCTTTTTAGGCTTTCTCTAATCTTTACTAAGAATGTTTTAATCTTTATTAAGTGTTATTCTGTAAAGCTGCAGAAAACTCATCTCCCATGCTGTGTTTCCATTATTTTCTCTCAAAGCTTAGTTGTATAATATTTAGCTTTTATGTGAGTTTTAAAGGGATATTTCAACCAACATACCTTCATTTTAACCCTTAGCATTGTCTCAAGAGGATTCAGCCAGCATTGAATGCATGTGTGTGTGTGTGTGTGTGTGTGTGTGTTAAAGTTGCTGCTCTTCCAAGTTTTTTTTTTTTTTTCCCCCCCCGGTGTCCATTGTGCTGTCCTAGTGTTACCCTGCAGGAGATGTGAATGTGACAGGCCGGGGGAATTTATTCAACTCCTAACACAAAAACACACACACACACACACACACACACACACGGCCAAGAGGAGATAACAAGCAAATCGCCATAATTTTATTATTTATTTCCTCTCTTATCGTGGTTTGTTTGGTTATTTATTTCTCTCTGTCTGTTGTCTTCAATGAGTTAAACAATGCAAGAAGATTACCCGCACTATCTCGCATTATTTCCTTTTCAAGCTGCGCACGTTTTATGTACGTCTGTGCGTGTGTGTGTGTGTGTGTGTGTGCACTTTGGGGGGGGGGCACGTATACGCCATTTTGTGTGTGTGTGTGTGTGCACGTGTATTTTAATTCCTCTGGTGGGGAAGGGAGGATGTGTTCATTATCGTGCTGTCCCAGCCTTGTCCCTTTAACAGTAATTGGAGCGATATTAATTGCTGCTGCGGTGGCTGGTTGATGGTAGCACCGCGATGCTGCGCTGATAGGGGCCTTTTTTTTTTCCTCCTTCTCTCTCCTCCTCCTCCTCACAAACTAACTGCCGGGCGAGAGCGAGGAGGGAGGGAGGGAGGAGGAAAGAGGGAGGGAGGGAGGGAGAGAGAGTAAGGGAGAGAGATAGCCCCTCTATCAGCTCCGGAGCAGGCGCTGTCTTTATCAGGAGCACGATTGGCAAAAGGGAAACTTTGACCGGTCTGAATTTTTCTCTTATCGTCAAGACCCCCCCTCCCCCCCTCCCCCTCCCCTCCCTCCCTCCCCTCTCTACCCACTCCTCCTCCTCCTCCTCCCTCCATCCCTCTCCTCCCCTCCCTCCCTCCCTCTATCCATCCACCTTCTCCTCCTCTGGTCTCTCCATCACCGCTAACAACCCCGCAACCCCAGCCGTCGCTCCCCCTCAACAACACTTCGCATCTCTCCCTCTCTTTCCCCCCCCCCTTCATTTTTTTCATTGTTTTTGTTCTTCTCATTCCCCCCCCCCCTCTCTCTCTCTCTCCCCCTTTGTCAGGATGTTACAGTAGGAGTGGAGTCATTGGCTAAATGTTCCCTTGTTTGTACCAAACGCTCAGCGTCTATCAGACGTTTTCCCATAAACAGATAGAGGGGGAGAGAGCGTGTATTGGCTTGTATGGGGGAAAAAAAAATACAGGGTTTTATCTGCTTTGGGAGTGTTAGCGTTCCACTCGTTTCTCACCGTGGGTGGGTTACAGCCTCTCGGCCCTGGGACCAGGAGTTTCTAATTACCTTAAGGAGTTCATAGCTTGGTCCCTTCGATGCCAATAGTCCATGGGGATCGATTGGGTATGGCAAGGTGTGGCACTCTCTGTTACAGCTGCAACGATTAATCAATTAGTTGTCAACTATTAAATTAATCGCCAACTATTTTGATAATCGGTTAATCGGTTTGAGTAATTTTTTTAAGAAAAATAAGTCAAAATTCTCTGATTCCAGCTTCTCAAATGTGAATATTTTCTGGTTTCTTTACTCCTCTATGACAGTAAACTGAATATCTTTGGGTTGTGGACAAAACAAGACATTTGAGGACGTCATCTTGGGCTTTGGGAAACACTGATCCACATTTTTCACCATTTTCTGACATTTTATAGACCAAACAACTAATCCATTAATCGAGAAAATAATCGACAGATTAATCCACAATGAAAATAATCGTTAGTTGCAGCCCTACTCTCTATATCTTAGTCTGTCTATTTTTATCATTACAATGGGGAGTAAAGTTCAAGCCAAAATGGCAGAAATCTATTTGAAAGGCATATCTAAAACAGGGAGACGTGTCCTCCCCCGCGAATGAGTTGCAGTGGGTTGATAAATAGGAAATATGTATTCTCATGTTTCTTGATTGTATGCGTCAGGGAAAGGGGAAGAGGAGGCACCAAGATATCGTGTGTGACATAACAAGACAATTAAACAGACATTGTAGCGCCCCCCTTAGGCCAATCGGTGTCATTTTAAAAACTCTGGAACGGACCGATGAGACAGTTTCGTCAAAATCTGATCAGCGATGAAAGGGGGACAAGAAAGACTACATCTGATAATTTCTCACATTTACAAAATACTGTCAGTCATGAGTTCGTTGCTCCACTTGCGACGCAGATATTTAGTTGATGTAAGCGGGCTTGATAGTTGCAAATGATAGTAGATGGATTTATTTATTTCCTTTTACCCTGACTTTCATTAATGAAATCCTCATGACATAATCAGAATATCATCTAATAGTGAGACTGTTGAAACTCCACGTGCCTCCGAGCCTCTCGAAGTTTGTTGGTTTGGAGAAAAAAATGGGCGAGAAGGTATCTTACTCTTAAACAATCTCTCTCTTTTTTGGTCCATCTTTGGAATCTCTCCTCTATTTCTATCCCTCTCCATCCCTCCTTCCCCTACTTGTCTTCTCTCTCATCTCTGCGCCGGTACGGACAAACAGTCGAGGCTCCCTCTGCTCGTAATTGTCTCTGGCCCCTCTATCCCTCTATCCGTCCGCCCATCCATCCATCCGTCCATCCGTCCATCCATATCTCTACCTCTCCATTCGTCCGCTCTCTAGATGTTTATGTCATGGCTGTTACGCATCATGCCGAGGAAATATATGACAATCTCTATTCATGTCTTGAGGCACTGATCCTTAGCTTGGCTCGGCTCGGCTCGGAATATTACAAAAACAGAACTCTCTGTTGCATATAAATCGTTGCAGCGTTGTGTATAGAAATTCTGATTTTTTTTTAATAATGCTAATTTTTTGAATTTAGTAAAAAAAAGTACAAAAAAATCAAATCTATTGTAGATAGGTTGAAATCCAGAAATTCCTTTTCCCTGGATATGAAATTTCCCTTTCCACATACCCTTTGTGTTCTCTTAACTTATGATGATAACGATCTCTTAATTTATTCGCAGAAATGATGTTTCATTGTCCCAGCCATTGCTATTGTTCCGATTGAATATCTCCAAGTAAATGCCTGATATTAGCACAACAGCAACAACAACAAAACATTTTAATTCATCCTGCCAGTCATGTGTTTTTTTTGTTTTTTTTTCCCTGCTCAAAGATAATGCAATTCATTACCGGACACAACATTTTTCAATCGGCACATTTGACACCGTCTCCTCTGTATGTAATGAGTTGTTTATATGTCCATCTGAATAATTTCCTTAGTCATAGATGACAGTCAAGGCAGTTCTTTTTTGAATTTCTCTCTTTTTTTTTTTTCTTTTTTTTTCATTTTCTGTCAACAGCAGTTATCAAAACGTCGCCTTTTGTGGCCTCCACTGATATGAAAAAAACATGAAAATTAAAGAGATGATTGGATTGAAAGTAAACTTGGAATGGATTAGAGGCTTCAGCAATTTTCCGTTTCTGTTCTCCTCGCATGTGTTCAACCCCAATGTGTACTTCCTCCCAAAGCAATCAGGAAGATGGTGTGTGTGTGTGTGTGTGTGTGTGTGTGTGTCTGTCTTCAGCGACTTCGATGAGGGTGTGGTGGCATGGTGAGTGAAAGAGGCTAGGTGGTAGCTGGTCCCTATCAGGGATGGCATGATACGCCAAAGCCGCCTGCTTAATCTACAATGTGTCCATACTGCATGATATGCAAAATAAATTACGAAGAGAAGAAAAAAAAAAAATTATCTTTTGAATGACCTTGCAGGCTGGAGGGTTCGATATTTTCTCCCTCACTGCTTAAAATTCTTGATATGCAAATGGGTGTCACAGTAATCCCTTGTCATTCGCTGGCTGGCTGGCTGGCGGTCCCCACACATTTCTCTCCTTCCAGTACTATGTGTGAAGCCATTGTCACTGGGCAAAGAATATATTGCTAAACGGTGAAATAATTTTATAATAAGGAGTTGGACAAAATACAGGAAACATAGAGCCACTATTTTCCTTCAGAACAGCTTCAGTCCTTCCTGTGTCATCCTGCATCCTGAACTGTGTGTAGCTGGATGTTGGATCTTTCTTCAAGAAGGAAAGCCTCCAGTTCTTTGAGGGATGAAGGAGGTTTAATCTACTCCCTATAAAGGTTCACTGATGGTTTAGATCTGTTGATTGGGGCCGTGGAGGGGGGGGCGGTGTGTATGGTGGAATTATCATCTTGGAATATAGGAACATCATGAGGGAACAGTGTTTGCACCCCAGGAATGCTCCTGGTCCTGATATTCCCTGGCCATGCAGAGCAATCATCAGACCTAATGATTCCCAGTAGACAACTGCCAATACCATTACAAATCCACCACCATGTTTAACAGTTGGCAACAGACATTGTGGGCTGAAGGGATCTTTTGGTAAACCTGTCTGTATGGAGGAAAATAGGCTGAAAGACAACTCATCCGATTTATTTTTTCTATTGCTCAGGATTCCAGGTTTTGTGCTCCTTGCACCAGGTGATGCGTCTTTTTGTATCTGCCTTGGTTACAAGTGGTTTCTGAATGGCAGCCCTTCCATAAATACCGGCTTTGTGAAGCTCATGATGTACAGTTTTTTGTTGACTATCACAGAAGTGTTGGTTCAATTCTGTGGTAAATTTTGAGGCCTTAATTGTTGGTGTTTGGCAACTATCCCGTGAAGTGTCCATCTGTTCTTTATGGTGAGCTCCAGCTTTGCCACTGTAGTTTATATGGCATATGTTGTCATGATTTTCCAGACTGTTCCCCTTGCTATTTTATTACTAAATAATTTTGCAGTTTTGTGACTGATATATCTGCAATTCACTCACCGACTATCTGGCTTCTTTGGAACCGTTAGTTGTTACCTAGTCATGTTGCTTTGAAAAGATATAAAAGTGGTGACTGTCAGACCTCTTTTAAATCTGGCACTATCCTGCAAATTGAAATTCAACCTAACTTAACTGTGATTTCACTACTTCAAAGTCTTTTGTCATGTGGTGTTTTCGTTATTTTGTCCACCCCGCGTATATTTATAATATTATACCTTATCTGTTGTAAACATTTATACATTTTAAAAAGCATGCATGCTTTCCAAACAGCCGCACACACATTATAAATAGCATTGGAAGTAGTGTAGCACCTTGGCGAATTCCCTTTCTCTTCCCTATGAGCAGACAAGAGAAAGAGGATAGCCTTCAGTGCCCAGGTGCCTCCTCTCTCCAGCCCTATAGTATGTGACATGGATGAGAAAGAGGGGGTGGGGGGGGGGATCTCCGAGCTGTCCAATCCCACCCCTTTTGACACCCGGTCTCCTCCAGGGGCCCCTGCGAAGCCAGCCGAGCGAGGCGAGCGTTTTCCTGCTGGCCCAGCACTTCTCTACCTGCTAACCCCTTATCCTCCCCAACAGAGTTATTCAAATCACCTCCAATAAAGCATTATAATGGCAGGCGTAATAATGGTTATTATTATTTACCAGGCATGGTGTGTGTGTGTGTAGCGGGTGGGTGTTGGGTTATCATACAGTAGTTAATTATAATAGAGCATGCAGGCGCACTATATGCATATTATCGCGGCCGTGTAAGAGAGTCTAATTTATTTGGGGTGAGGGAAGGGATATACTGGGGGGTGTCACATTTGCATACCGCGCTCGGCTACTTTTCCCATTGAAATCGGCACGAGCGGCGCAAGGTGCACCCTCATCACTTTATCCACGTGCGATAAGGCCTTTTGTTTCTCAGCTTGATCCATCTTGCCACGGATGGCTGGGGGTGGAATTTGGAGGATAAGATGTTTGTGTTAAAGCTTCCCGTTTTCTGCACGGTTGCCAGTTTGCTCACCGCTTTGTGGAAGCTATTCATAGAAATCGTCCAGAGCCAAAGCCTTCAAGTGAGTGAATGAGAAGGTTTCATGAGCACCAAGGTGATTTTTAATATGTGTTTTCTATGTATCTTCAATCAAAATGATACTATGATACTTTTGAGGAGTTGTTTTGGAGGCACAGGCTGGGTTTTGCACATTCTAATGAAGCTTTACTGGAATACACATTATGATCAAGCCTACTAGTGTGTGTTTCACTAACTCACACTCCCTGTTAAAGCTTAAATATATGTGTGTGTGTGTGTGTGTGTGTGTGTGTGTTATCTGTTATCTGGTAGACCAGGAGCGTAGACAGTTAACTCCCGGCGTTGAGACGAGATGTCATCTCCAGACCGGCCGAGGTTAAAGGGGGTGAGCTTAGGATAGAGGGATGAAGCGTTAGAGAGAGCTTAAGGAGGAGAGGCAGAGGATAACATGAGAGGGGGAAAAGGGAGAGAGAGAGAGAGATAGAATAAGAAAGACTAAAATGAGATGAATGGAGAGGTAAAGATAGAGGGATAAGGGAACACGGGGGGGGGGGGGAGAGAGTAAAATGTGGGTAAAGGTGAGAGAGGGAAGTGGAAGAGCGAGCGAAAGAGGATGAGAACGGGGTGAGAGAAGTAAACGAGTGAGTTTAGAAGAGAGGGATGACTAATGAAGGGTGAAAGCTGGGTGCAAGTTTAAGGATCAACGAGAGAGAGAGAGAGAGCGAGATGAGGAGTGAGAGAGATTTGAAGTGGTGCAATATAGATAGCGAAATTAGAGGTGAGGGAGAGGGAAATAGGTGAGGCTGGGAGATGGAAGGATGGAGGGAGATGAGATTTATTAGGAAGGAGTGACAGTCGGAGCATCCTATTGGCTCCCAGCATCACAGGTTTGAATCTGGCTTATTTTTAGCATTCTCTCCCTTATATCCTTCCTACAGAAACACCTTAAAAGCAAGGGGATGGGAGTAAAGACTGGATACAGGCTCTGGATGGAGGGCTAAGAGTGTCGGGTGGGGTTAAGGGGGTCGGAGGGTAAGGTTAACCAAGAAATCTATTAAAGAAATCAATACTGTGTGAAAAGTCTGGAATAGTAGGGAAACCGACTATCTAAACTGCTTGTCAGAAGTGGGAATCAAACCCCCGACTCCATTTGGAAACCAGAACCCCTGGCGCCTTAGACCGCCTGGCCGTCCTGACAACTAGTGTGTGTGTAGGGAAAACAAGTTCAACAAGGAAAACATATATATGGTGTTACTTAGCCCTGTGATTCCAGACTTTTAGGACTTAGCTTCCATAGAAACTCAGGTTAACAGTAGGGCTGAACGATTTTGAAAAAACATCTAACTGCGATTATTTTGACTGATATTGCAATTGCGATATGATTCGCGATATTAGAGGGAATGATCATTTTTACATCGTTATTCTCATTTTCATTGAAAAACGTTTTAAAATGATTACGGTGTGATTTTTGCGGGGATCTGTACCAAACAAAGATGTTTTCTTAAGGCCAGGACATCTCTGCAGCACCACAATATTTCATTTAAAATGGTATTTTGACACATTTCGCCTTTAACAAATATTGCGCCTCCTGCGATTTGAAAATTGCAGTAGGCCATATTGCGATTTTGATAAAATTTTGATTAATTTTTCAGCCCTACTGTGTATATATAAGCTGCTTACAGCCAAAATGATGTGCTGATATTTATTTTAACGTCTATAAATGTTATAATTTTTTTAAAGTAATTATACAATAAATATTAAATATCAGCCAAACTGCATCATATCAGAGTTTGACCACACTGACTGGCTGATATGTGATTTTTAATAAAAGGCCCCATATTTCACTCTAACCCCTAGTTTCCAGATGCACAATTTTATAACGAAACGGTAAATAACAGTAGAGCTCCTTCAAAGCAGGACTGACCCACATCCATCCATCCATCCATCCATCCATCCCTTATACACTGGGAGTCACTCTCTCTCTCTCTCAACTCTGTCTCCTCAGTAACCTTCCTCCGTATCTCCGGCCGGCAGACTCCCTCGTCTCTCGAGAGGAGGGTGCCCCTGCTATAGCGGCCCCGTCAATTCCGCCTGTCAGTCAAAAGCGGTCGAGGATGATGATTGGTCGCCGTGTCTCCAGAGGGCTTGTCTTGTCAGCGGGGGGCGGGGGGGGGGTTAGACACCTTTTAGAGTACAGACTGCACTTTAAAATGAAAACCTGTTTGTTTTGTCCCATGAGCATACAGTACAGTAGGTGTTATGTGTGTTGGTCAAACTGCATGTGTGTGTGTGTGGCAGCCAATCAGGAGCCTGGCTTGATACAGAGCCTTTGTTTTCATGTGTGTACAAGAACGCAGTACTACTCTCCTTCTGTCCAACTCTCTCCATCTTCTATCTTTCCGCTCTCCTCTCCTCTTTCCTGCTCTAAGCCACTGCTGCCTTCAAGTGCTGTCAGAAATATTGTTATAACAACTTATAGGACCCAATAAAGTGGTGAATATGACTGGGAATTTTTACATGACACCTGACTTAGAGAGCAGAGTCTTATCAACAACTAATGGTGGTAGTAGTAGTAATGGAAGTATTTCAGTTTTCTGTCATTGGTTGGCATTGTATGTACAGTAAATAATTAGTGTATGAGTATGTTCCTGTTTTCAATCGTTGATTAACTTTTAGTTGTCTCTCAATAAAATATATGACAAGTTTTGGCTCATAAATTAATTGCAGCATCAAGTACAGGCCTCATGCTTATTCCTCTTCATTCCTCTACTGCAGCACATTCTGAAATAAATTCTAAAATTCAAAAATAAAACAATCACCTAATATCTAAAGGGAAAAAAAGGACTCGAACGGTATATTCTGAACTCGGGAGTGAAAGTTCACGAGTCGCTCCACCTCCCTCCCTCCGCCTCCCACTCTCCATCCGCACCGCATATTCTGACTGACACACTCACCACCCCCCCACCCCCACCCCACACACTCCTCTCCTCCGCCATCTCTCCCTCACTCCAGCCCGTCTCTCCCGAACGTGTCACTCTCATCCTCCGACCCGCGATGATTGATAGGCGGCGGGGGCCATAATCTGAAGGAACATTTCTCCCAGTGCCTGTCCGGCTCCTATCAAGGGCAGGGCCTGTGGCGCTGGTTTGGTGGGTCGGGGGGGGGGGGGGGGGGGGGGGGGGGGGGGGGTCGGGACGTTGGCATGCCGATTACCGCCCCTATCAGATGCCTGGCTTCTCCTGCAGCCGCTGCACCACATCCTGCATACCTTCCTCTCGAGCACATGTTTGCGTTGCGATACTTGTCGGGACGTTCCATCAACTGCGTTCATTCCCCCCAGAACCCAGAATTTCTCCAAATTTGAGAGTGAAATCCAACGCGTTTACAGGATTTCTAGGTATTCAAATTCAACTTTTTCTATTCTTAACCCTTAACTCAAGTCCTAACCCCTATGTAGAAGTGAGGACCGGCCAAAATGTCCCCACTTTGCAGGATTTTTACTCGTCTTTCTATCCTTGCGAGGACGTTACAGAGTACAGAAGTACAAAAATACACCCACACTCTTTCTGCCTTGCTTTCCTGTCCTCATGATCTCTCTCTCTCTCTCTCTCTCTCTCGCTCTCTCTCGCTCTCTCTCTCTCTCTCTCTCTCTCTCTCGCCCTCCTCTATCTCTTCCTCACCAGCTTCCTTCCCAGGGTTATTAGCCCAGAGTTGCTCCAGCGCTTTTATTTCACGTCCGACGAAGTGTGTGTGTGTGTGAGTCAGAGTGTGCAACAATAATAAAAGACTTCAGTCGCTTTTGTGAATATATATACACGTAGGCCTACTAAAAACATAACATCATAATAACCCACTTTAAAATGTTTTGTTCTGCTTTCTCAAGAAACTTCGAGGAACTTGGCACCAAATTAACCTTTTCACCTTTTGGGGAAAAAGTGACACTTCTATCTTACAAAGTGAAAGTAAAAGAAGTATAGTAGGCAGTTGAATTGGTTGACAAAATAATGACACTTTTACAGACTGGATGCTTTATATTTTAGAAATATTGAGTTGTTATATAGGTATAAAAGTGTTTTTTTTTTATCAAAATAGAGAGTTTTGGAAATGAACTGAAGGAAAATAAACCCCATTTATGTATTTTAGGGAAGAACCAAAATGTAAGAAGTAGAATCATAATATCCTCTGTAAAGCTTCCCCTGCTGTTGCCATTCCACCAGCCATATTACAGGAAGAAAGCTTTAGTGCTGGGGCGTTTGTGTACTCTCTCTCTCTAGATTTGGACACCGAGCACAGGAGTGAGGAGGGGAAGAAGAAGAAGAGAGAGAAAAAAAAAAAAAAAAAGAATCACCGTGTTTTACAGCCCCTTTCTCATGTCCCCACTGTTTGCTCGCTCTCGTTTTAATTTTGCGAACCTCCGAACGACCCCGAGTGTGTCGAGCGCGTCTATCGCTCTTTAACTTTTTTTCCGCCGGTTTTTCTCTCTCTCTCTCTCTCTCTCTCTCTCCCTCTCTCTTCCCGGGCCCCTCCGCCGCTCGCCCGATACCGGGCCTGATTGAAACGTCCTTCCGCGGGGAGCCAGAAGGAGTTGTTAAAGCAGACATGAATTAATGATTGAATTAATTATCGGAGTCACATACCGTACAATTAATTTTGTGGCTTTGCCTCAGTCTTTTTTTCTCCCCCCCCCCCCCCCTCTTCTCCTCTCCCCGCCCGTCTGCCGCACGGAGAATGTCAAGAAACATTTTCTAATTAATTTATGTGTGATTATCAGGGATAGTTTCTGGAAGGTCTCCACTTTCAATTTGTGAAAGGCTATAGCGGGAGAGAGAGAGAGAGAGAGAGAGAGGGGAAGGCTGCGAGAGATGGAGGTGGGAACGTGGATCGGAAGGGCGGGCGGGCGTGCACGTACGGTACGCGCTCACACACACACACACACACACACACACACACACACACACACTCAGACTCGTTGAGGTGCGTGCACACACTCACTTTCTCTCTCTCAGACTGCACAGACATGATTTCACGTTAGAATCGCTCTCCCGAGATTTCCTCCCCGTTCCTCGAATCTCCACTCTCTAATGCTTGTGGTTTTGCTTTGAATCTGTATGTGAATATAATGGAAACTGTTGAGAAGAGGATGCATCAAACATACAGTATGTTAGCAATGTGCTCAAACACTTTAAAGACCTTTAAAGTAATAATCCACAACATTTTTTCTACTCTATTTCCTATTGTTATAACACAACAGTGATTCAAACTATATCCAGTTCGTGAAAGCTTTTACATTTGCTGTTCTAAACATTCGGTGTCTGATGGCTCTTTCACAGGAAGTGATGCGTTTTATGTTCCCCAGTTTGTTTGGAATCCATAGAAGAAGAACCGGGTAGTTAGTAGCATGAGCAGCGATAGCCACCGTGGCTGAACAGACGAAGAAAAGAGAAACTCAAACTGCATCAACAGAAAATCCAAGCTCCGCCCACACTGTTTGATTGACAGGTGAAGTGCAGTGCAGAAACACCACAGCAACGAGCGCTTAGCAACAAAAAATAAACAGAAAACGAGGAACTCGAGGATTACCACTTGAGCAAAAACCAATGGACATGATTTTATAAGAACGTATTGTAAGCATGTTGTTTCCTTTACATGTTTCTGTCTTGTGATTGGTTGGATTAGGCCAGACTCTCTTTCTCTCTCACCCACACACACATACAGAGACTTAATTTTTTTTATCAGCAATAAATAAAAAAATCTCCGCCACCAGTCAGGTGTTTGAACTCCAAAATGAAGTTTTTGCATGTGAATGTCAGCATTCTTTGCATTTCTGTTTGTCTTTGGTGAGGAGGGAGGGAGGGGGGAGGGGAGAGGGGGGCATCGTTGTCACTTGTTCTGTTTTCACCCCCCTTCGTCCTCTGAACAAGAAAAAAAAAAAAAAAAACGCTTTAAGTTTTTTTTTTTTTTTTTTTTTTTTTCCCATTATTTTATCTTTCTTCGCATATTTGTGAATTTGCATGTTCGCTTCTTGCTCTTTTCTGCCGGTGTATGTGTTTTGCAGATAAAAGTTCAGCGGTGCAGTTAAGAGAAATTAGTTGGGTAAACAGTGGTAAATGTCAATGATAAAGTTCTGTTGAAGCTCATCTGATTAGCGGGGGGGCTACGCAGGTGTCTTATCTCGCCTGTGCAACAGAGGGTAAAATGGAAATGATTGCGTGGTCCTGAGCAGCAGATGCCTATCCCCCAGAAATGTCTATCTGCCGCCGGAGCCGGAGCCGAAAGCCGAAAAGCCCCCGCCGGACTCCGGGGACCCAGGGGTGCTGCCGGGGGAGGATCATGGAGAGAGAGAGAGAGAGAGAGAGAGAGAGAGAGTCAGACGGAGGGCCTCGCATGAGTTAACGTTATTCGATGATGCGAGCGGACGTCAGGGTATCTGTCAGGTTTTCCGAAAGCCAAAATTTGCGATTATTTTTTAAGGCCTTTTTAACGCTCCCTGGAAATTGAAATTTAAGAGGGAAGAAACAAAGCAGGCCAAAGCAGCCGATTTCTGATTGATCATAGCTAATGAAAGTTGCGATGCGCAGAATAAGAAAGAAGGACAAGAGGAAATTAATTGTTAAGGGGCATGGAAGTCCAACTGTGTTTAGTAAAGCAGATAAGATGCATAATTTACTACTGACCCTGTTGTGTGTTAATCTATGAGTGGACATGCAGTCATTACATGGTGAAAAAATTAAACCGTTAATAACTGTATGTAAGACATTTTAATACTTTCTAAAGCCTCCCTAAAAGCCTTCATTTTCTAAATAAGACTTTTTCAGACTTTTTTCGAGAATGTTCTATTTCAGAGATACAGGCACACTAACACACTAGAGAAGAAGAGAAAATAACTCAGATTTCACCGAACACATATAGCACATTTCATATTCAGTAGTGCAGTGGTTCTCAACGTGGGGTCCGGGGACCACCAGGGGGTCCTTGAGGGGGTTCCAGGGGGTCCCCAGCAAATTTACAAATTCTTAAAGTTCAGCATTATTTATTATATTTACAAGAAGTGAACAATTAGAGAATGTAGAAGAATAACTTTTGATCATAGTACCTCTGTTATCTCTCTACCTGCAATACAGACAGTAATGAAATTCTGGAATAAATCATATCATAATAAAAATATTCTCAGATTTGGATCTGAGAGACAAAACCTCATCAAATGGGGGTCCGTGGCCCTAATGTGGGCTAAATTTGGGGTCCTTGATATGAAAAAGGTTGAGAATCTCTGTAATAGTGCATATTTAAGGAGGCAGTTGAGACTAAGGAACAACTGTAATTAATTTCTTAGATGTATTCCCATACTTCCCACTCTGAATTCTTCATAGCTTTTATACATATAACCCCAATTGTTTATATTCTATTTTTACGTATATATCCCTTTTATCTTGGCTGTATCCTGTTACTACCTGCTGCCGCATCGACTCCATTTCCCCACAGCGATCGTTAAACTTTCATCTCATATGAAGGAATAAGACAGGGGGACATTACTTCTGCCGAAATGAGTGTGAAAGGAGAGAGAGAGAGAGATGGGATTTGTCATTATATGTAAACAGGCTCATATGCAGCTCGCCTCTTCCTAATACCATAGGCCTCATTTGTCCTCATTTGTCCCGTCTCTCTCCCCAGGAGGACCGGGACTGGGATTTGTCATTCAGCAGAGGTTAAACCCCACCTATTAGCGCGGGGTCGGAGTGGCACGGCACGATAAAGATTTCCTGTTGCGCGGTGTCAAAAAATCGATAGCTCCGCCGCGATGCGCTCATTTGATATCAACAATAGTCTTTTTAAAAAAAATCAATTAGGCCGGATAGAGGAGGAACGTCAGTGTCGGGTTACACCTGTTTTCTGTTTCTTCCCCCCCCCCTCCCTCCTTCCTCCCTCTTCCTCATTGATATCCAATCAGGGGATGTGCATGCGTGACGACCTGCACGCTAAGTTAGGTTGACTCTACACGCGGTCGGGAGTTGAGTTGATCATTGCCCAGTGAGTCAAGGCTCTGTGACACCCTGATGAAAGTGATTACAGAAGAGATTCCTGGTACTGGGATTAGATAATGTTCAACAAATGTATTATTTTATGCAGTTTTTGCTTTATTAGGTGATACATTTTTGGCTGGGGCTGTACAGGGATGATGGGAATTCACCAGTATATCAAGCTTCATCATTAAAGACACCATCCAGGAATTCATCTGACCCATTTGAGTCGGTCCTATTGAGCCTATTGAGTCACTTTACTGTCGCATTACAAGCAGATAAGCCCAGTAGAAGCAGAGATAAATTACATTCACCTCAGTATTATGTCATTAACTGTCCACTTGCCTCATAAAGTATTAAACCCCCTTACATTTTCCCCACATTGTGTTTATTATAGCATGCTCTAACAATGTGGTAACAATACACCCTACCGCTCTAAACCTTTCCTAATCTCAAAATGCATTGACATCATTTCACTTATTTAATTTCACTTATTTAAAGGACAGAAACCTGGAAAAGAAAAATCCGGACGGGAGCCGAAAGTCCCGAAATGAGGCCGACACTCCCGGTCTATTCTTCCGAACATCTGTCCACCAACCTCAGCTTTCTCTCTCTCTCTCCCTGTCTCTCTCCTTCCCTGTCTCTCTCTCCCCCACTCATCGGTTAATTGCGTTAGTCATTTCATTAATGACGGACTGATTGTTTTATTGTGTTGGCTTGTCAAAGACGCCTGGACGCCCCAGTGGCTGCTGAAGCGTCCGTATTGATAAGGCTTTGTGTGTGTGTGTGTGTGTGTGTGTGTGTGTGTGCGTGTGTGGTGGTGGTAGGGTGCATCGGGTTGGACGGTGTGTATGAGCTGGATGTGTGTGCGTGCAAGTTGTGTCTTTGTGTGTTTGGCTGCTGTGTGTCTACGTATCATTTTGTGTCGGTGTTTGTGTGCGATGTGCGTTGACGTGTGCGTGTGTGTGTGTGTGTGTGTGTGTGTGTGTGTGTGTGTGCGTGCACATACACACATACAATGTCAGAGCTAAATGAGTACGGCAGTGTGGATTCTGTGGAGCTGGATGATATTGATAACAACCCCAACCTGCCTTGTCTTTTTGGGAATGGGTCATCTAGCATCAGAAAGAAGTGCTGTGGTGAGTGTGTGTGTGTGTGTGTGTGTGTGTATAGCAGTGATGGGGGTGGTATCAGACAGAGCAGTGACAGTAGTAGTGGCTAGTGCAGCCATATTGATAAGGAGCGCTGGGTTATTATGGAGGTCTGTGGTGGGCAGGAGGGGTAATTAACAGGGATTAGGATTGTAGGAGGCCCCGCGCTGCCCTGGTGAACACAGCTAACCTGCTGGGATTAGCAAGCAGCACTCATTAGTGCAGGTGCACCGATAGCACTTTATATGAACTGATATGAGCACAGAGTATTTTATTTGGTAGATCGGCTGATACAAGTGCTCAATTTAGTCATTCATGCTGCCTAACAACAGGAACAAGCATTTACATGTGTAATATGTAATTTATAACAATTCTCAATCACATAAGTAACAAAGATAGATGACTATAATATAATAGAAAATAGACTACATAACATATGATAGAGGATATACAGTAGGTTCTCTTTTTTTTTTACACTGGGCCAATGGCTTATTGTTAACAGATAAAAACAGCTTATTCAGAGTAAGTTAACATGAAAACATCTTATTTAGACTAGTTTAACAATGAAAACAGCTTATTCAGAATAAGTTAACAGATAGAAACAGCTTATTCAGAGTAAGTTAACATGAAAACATCTTATTTAGACTAGTTTAACAGATGAAAACATCTTATTCAGAATAGGTTAACAGATAAAAACAGCTTATTCAGAGTAAGTTAACATGAAAACATCTTATTTAGACTAGTTTAACAGATGAAAACAGCTTATTCAGAATAGGTTAACAGATAAAAACAGCTTATTCAGAGTAAGTTAACATGAAAACATCTTATTTAGACTAGTTTAACAGATGAAAACAGCTTATTCAGAATAAGTTAACATGAAAACATCTTATGCAGAATAGGTTAACAGATAAAAAGTCTGTTCAGAATAGGTTCACAGATAAAACGTTTATGCAGAATAGGTTAACAGATAAAAAGTCTATTCAGAATAGGCTCCTCTTCTAAACAGCAGCTGATCTTCCTACAAACTTCACAAATAGCAGCATGTCAGCATTTTCACATTCAGGAGACATTTTTCCCCCCCTTGCCAGAAACGTTTTATATTGCACCAAAGAGCTTGTCATCATTAAATATCGAGTTTCATTCACCAGTACAAGATGATGAGCTGGATGGCACTGATACCGATACAGCAGATGCTCTACTACCTCCTATAAACTTTCGATCTATGGCGTATGGAATTATTTTAAAAGCGGTACGCCTATCGAAGTAAATGGAGCACACCTCAAAACACGGCTCAGAGAGGTTTTGTGGTTATTCAGGCCCCCCCCCCCCCCCACCTCCCCCATGACAGCGAACGACCCCTCTGACTAACCCGAAGGTAGGCCGAGATGAAAGGATGTGATGCAACAGGTCGCCGAGGGAGCAGGATAACATGCGTTTAGCCTTAATAACTGACAAACTAATCCTCGTGCCGGGCCTGTTTATAAGTTAATATCTGTGTTGGCTCACTGAGGTCGAATCCTCGGACTGTTTCACAATGGGGGTCAACGGAGCTGGTCAAGCTGATAAGAGGGGCCACGCGGCGAGGATTGGCCAATGGCACGGAGGCGGACTCGGACAGTGATGGAGTGCCGAGATAAGGGGGGGGTCAGAGTGGCCAAAAAACCGAGGCCCCCGAAGGATGATGGGAGATAGGGTACTGGCCGGACAGAGGCTGGACTTCAGACTCGCAGTGGCCGGCGGGTTACACCGGGCAGACCGGCTGACCGTCTGAGGAGTCGAGTTTGGGCTGGCCCGACTGGAACCTCGTGTCCGAACCCTAAAGAGTCCGAGGGCTATCGGGTTTCGCGAGGCCGGAGCCGGATATACGCTTATTAATTCGGCCCGTGTATCAACAAAGAAATACTAATCGCCGCTCCTCAGCGATATCTGCGAACCCGAGCCCCCCACCCCCCCAAAAGCCCGAGCCTGAGAATTCAATGAAAAACTCAGCCCGACCCTGACCCAAGAGCAACAGTTCAGGTCAGCTCTTGTCGCGTCCGGCATCGAGCTGTCGAGCTCTCGCGTGCAGCAAAGAGACTGCAAAGGCAGGGCCGGGTTCCAGATTACAGATTGATACGCAAAGGCGCATATCAACATCGATACCAGTTTTGTTTTTTTTTGTTTTTTTTCACAAACTCGGTACGAGCAGCGAGTCCTTAACGAGGCACGTCGGGCCCGGGTTCTCGAACTCCGTCGGAAATCGTCCCCGGATTCCGATGCCGCAGATAACCGCCGGGTCACCTTCCAGGCCTCCGGCTCTCTTGTCAGAATTCGATAATTGCGGGCGCTGTTTAGTATACGGCGCGGGGCGTCACTGCGGCTCCGAAGAGAACCCCCCCCCCCCCCCACCCCCCCGACTCTAACCCCCCGACAGTCTTTTTCCCCCGACGTCGAAAGAAAAGAAACCCCGACTGATTGCCCACCGATTGGCATTAAAGGACGTCGCCTCATTAAAATGAACGTCTACATTCTCACTGCCCCCCCCTCCTACTTCCCTCCCTCAACCACCCTCCTTCCTGCTCCCTCCTCCCCTCCCTAACCCCCCCCCCCCCCCCAACCTACCACCCCCCGGCTGTGGGAAAGCCATTTTATCAGCGTCTGTCCGTTGTTCTCTGGTGGGGATAGATACAGAGAAGATAGATGAGTGTTTTGACATGGAGAGTGTTAGACAAACACTCTTATCGGCCCCCGCCACTTTAGACCGACCCCCACGAAACACTCGCCCGAACCAGCGGAGAGGAGACGGGGGGTGGGGGGGTGGGGGGGGTGGGTGGAGGAGGAGGGTAGGGGGGCAGATTTGGTGTATGTGCGTCTATGAGAGAGAGACAGAGCGATAGACAGTCATAGAGAAAGAGAGAGTAAGAGAGAGAGAGAGGGGGGGGTATTTTTTTTTTTTTTTAACCATGTCCAGAAGCAATCCCTGAGGCACGCCATCTAACTGAAGGAGTTGCTATTAATCCCATCCAGTCAATCAGGAGTTCCCGGGCCACTAAATATCGCTCAAACTCGCTGATGTATTCCCAGATCTGAGAAGACTCTACTACCCCCCCCCTTTTCGCTAGAGAGCGCGAGCCCGGGCCTGTCTTAAGTTTTTAAATAGATGGGTAAGTCTCCCAATGCCTCCCGGCTATCTGGCTCTATCTGGGCTGTAGCAGACTCCGACCACAGCCTTCACTCCCATCCTTCTACAGTTATCACTTTGAGGAAGTACACAAGAAGTTTCCCCCCCCTGTTTGAACCGCTGGCCGGGGGGGGGGGGGGGGGGGGTGAGAGAGTGAGAGAGAAAGCCGCTCGGCTGGCATCACGCTCCCCCTGGTGTCGAGTCGAGTGGCTCCTGGTCCTCGAGGTGCCGCGAGGGGTCCAGGTCAAGTTCAGCCCGCATGCTGCTTTTGTCTAGTTTTGCGAGTTCTGTTAAGGTTTTTGAAGGCCAGTACTGATATTTTGGATGGAAGCAAGCTGCTGATTTACTCCATATCTTCAAATATGACCCTGTTGATGCCATAACAATACCCCAGAATTACAAGAATTCAGTGTTTCTTTCAGAATTGAGGAAAGCCTCTGAAACAGCATTTCGACCGGTGGTTCTCAACGTGGGGTCCGGGGACCACCAGGGGTCCTCGAGGGGGTTCCAGGGGGTCCCCAGCAAACTGATGAATTATTAAACTTCATTATTTCATTTACAAGAAGTGAACACAATTAGAGAATGTAGAAGAATGACTTGTTTTGATACATAATTTCTCTGTTATCTCTCTACCTACAATACAGATAGTCATGGAATTCTGGACAAAATCATATCTGACAATAAAAATATGCACAGATTTGGGTCAGAGAGACAAAATCTCGTCAAATGGGGGTCCGTGGCCCTAATGTGGACTAAATTAGGGGTCCTTGATATGAAAAAGGTTGAGAATCACTGATTTAGACCATCATGGGACACTAAAACTCTCCACTGAAACCCATTCTAATGAAATAGTTTAAGGTGGGTTAGCTCCTTAAGGCAGAGTGAGGCAGGTTTAAGTAGTAAAATCCTCCCACACCGCACTGGAACGATTTCCGAAATGATTTCTCCATCATATAGGCGGTGGACGACAGCCTAGCCGATAGCTACTTTTTTAATAAAAGGCCATAATCGGCTCGACATATCAAACCGATGTATCAGTCTAACCCCACTGCGGGCTCATTTACACCTGGGTGTTGAGTATGCGTCTCTTATCTCTCTCTCCCTCCCTGTCTAGATGACCTGGAGTTCAGTGAAGGAGGCAACGACAGCAGGGTGGTGGCTCGCGCGGATCTGCATCCTGGCACGACGTGGGGCCCCTACCCGGGAATCGTCCAATCAGACGACGGCACAGACGACGAGGACGCAGAGGTGAGGGGTCGAACGCGATGCAGAGGTTCAGTCACTGTTACCGGAATTGATTTATTGTTAAGTGTTTACTTGAAGAGCATTTTTTGGTATAATATGTTCATTGAAATATTTACTTTTCTGACATTATGATTAACACTTTACTTGAATTGGAGCCCACAAGGGATTATAAGGCATCATAAGCAACACAATTTAGGGGCCCCATACTTTAATAATACTATTTTTTTCTGATGATTCCATTGAAAGACAGTTTATCTCTGCTTCTAATGGGCTTCTAATCCTACCTATGACCCCATCAGAAAATCGCATAACACATTATTATATACATTATTTTCCATTATGAATCTGGTATGCCTAGTACTATCCTAGAAAGCCCTTCCTGACACTCTGAGCTGCCGGCTGCTGTCCTCCCTCCTCAGTCCGGGGCCACACTGCACGACTTTTACGCCGATTATCACCGATTTTTGCCATCGCAACTGATTTTCACGCCAGTTTGGCACGGTCATACAGATGATCTTGTAGTGTGTGAGGGTTCCGGGCTTAAAATCTCTCGCCTCCTGTTCCAGTCAGGACCACAGGTGTATGTTTCTATATTGTAATATTCTACCGTGAATATTTAAATGAACTGTTATGCGGTCACAGGTGTGTATTTATTAGGTATTTTAAAATGGTTTTGAATGGAACTGCCTATGTGTTTCATAATAATTCCTTATAGTACTTATATTCCTTATACCTCTGATGCCGTATTAATCTTATATATTTTACCAATAAGAGTAAGTCATGCTCCTGGCCGACTAAAGGGAGAGCTCAAAGTCACTGAAGGGATTTCAATTGGAAAGGTGAAAGGTCAGGGGTCGGATGGTCGGATAACAAAGAGAGACGATGAATAAACACCTTATCTGCTACATGTGTGTCAGTGGTTGGAAATGAAAACAACAGTGTGTGTGTGTGTGTGTGTGGGGATGCTCCTTGGGAACTGTGTGTGGGACCGGATGGAGCCCTATCAGAGGCTGGGTCTTGTGCATCATGTGCGAGTCCATCTAATCATATGATACTGATGCTGGGAGAGGCTTCCTGGCATGGAGCGCATATTCTGGCACACACACACACACACACACACACGCATGCAGGCTCACACACACACACATGCATTCATACATGCTTTCTGCTATTGGCTGTTGGCCATCTACCTTGGCTGTCACTACCTGGCATCCAGATCCTACCAGTCTAATCCAGTCCAGTCTAATCCAGTCCAGTCCAAACCCACCAGTTCAGCCCAGTCCATACCCAGTTTATTCCAAATCAGGCTTCTTCTCTTTTACACTGTCTGTATCCTCTCCTGTTTCCTCTCCTCTCCTCTCCTGTTTCCTCTCCTCTCCTCTCCTCTCCTCTCCTCTCCTCTCCTCCCCCCTCCTCCCCCTCCTCCTCCTCCTCCTCTCCTGCCTCCCAGCTCTCCCCAGACGTCCGCCTGTCTTTTATCTCAGCATGGCGCCATCCTCCTGGACAACAAACCCCAATGATTGATTCCTGCTTGATAGGCTCTCATTTCTAAGATTTCGTTTATTATCAGTGAGGTCCTGAGTATACAGATAGATGTGTGTGTGCGCGCGCCTGTGTGTGTGTGTGTGTGTGTGTGTGTGTGTGTGTGGCTATGCACGGGCACACACACACACATACACACTGCACACACGCACACTCACCCCATCACCTTTTGTTCCTCCCCTCCCTTCCGTTGCTCATACCGTCCTATTCCTCCTCTCCTCCTCTAAACTATTTTCCCCTCGTCTCTCTTTTTGCATTCATATGGAAAGCGCCCGCTTTTTGACTCTTAGTCCACATTTTCTCTCTTCCTCTTCGTTTTCCGCTCCCTCTCCTCCTCCTCCTCTTCCTCCTCCTCCTCCACCTCCTCCTCCCCTCCTATCTGCGGACCGAAGGAGTGAGGAGACGGACCTTCAGTATCTGCTGGAGATAGTGGCCCGTAATCTCACATTCCTCCTGTGTTTCTCCCCCTGTCACTCCACATCCTCCCTCTCCCCCCCCCTCCTCCATCCATCCCTCCATCCCTCCCTCCCTCCCTCCCTCCCTCCCCCCATAGGTCAGCAGGGGTCAGGGCTATCCTCCTCGGTGTGCTGGAGAGAGGAGAAATCGGCTCATCTCCTGCCAGTCGGCTAAAGCCCGAGTCACACTGCATTCCTCTATTCCCTATTTGAAGGGTTGTCTTCCAAAAAGTAGTGGAGGGTAAACCCACTTTGTTTACCCTCTTTTTTTTTTATGGAGTTTTTCAGCAGGACATGAATCTTGATTATATGAATTCATAGTAGACATCATAATAAGTTGTTATCAGCCTAAGTTATATGCGTATATGTGTGATTTTAAGGGGAAAAAGTATCGATTTGTGTTTATATTGGTGGTTGTTTTCCTCATGGTGATCACCGGCTGGAGGTTATACTTTATCTTTACTTATCACTACAGCGGCAAAAAGCGCTACACATGTTCATAAATAATAATGGAAACTGAAAAGAATGCGATGTCCTTTTTTGAGGAAAAACAGGACGACTTTGTGTGTTGTGGCATCGGTTTTATTATTGTTTTCCCCACTCCATTTTTTAAAGGGAACTGCTCCCTGAAGTTCATCACTCACCAGTTTAAAACTATAATTAGATGATGCCAGCGTTGAAAATGTTAGTTTAGTTTGTCAGGAACAGGTCTGTAGTTTCATATCTGTAATCATCTTGCAATTGCAGGTGTCATTTTTTTTTTTTTTTTTTTTTTCTCCAAATGCTGGATATCTCATATTGGAAAATCTTTTATATTAATTTCCAGAAGGTAGAGAATAACCGAACACACCGCCCCACCCGTTCCGCTTAGTTTCCTATTGATCATACGGTGGATATGAAAAAAAAAAAAGCTTAAAGTTAAAGAACAATTTCACTGTTCAACATGATAAGCGTTGGAAGCACACAGCCAAATCAGCCAAGGAATGGCTGCAGAGACAAATGGGAGAAAAAGCCCTGACTCCAGATGTGCTCACTTGGTAGAGACTTATCCAAACATCCTGACTGCTGTTATCAAAGCAGAAGATGCGTCTATCTTTTATTAACTGAAGGGCGTGCACATTAGTTTTCCATTTTTATTAATTGCCTTTTGGTGTTACCTTGATTTTTGCCGGATGCTGTGTATAAACGAAAGTGGAAAAAAAAAAAAGTCTGATTTAATGGGTTTCCATCACAGGCCTTAAGGCAACGAAAACTAGGGAATTTGAAAGAGGGTGTAGACTTGATATCCGCTGTATGTTATCTCCATAGAAAGATTTTCCTTGTGGCTGGACATTGGTCATCCCTAGTGTTGCCGCCGCTCTTCCATCTACGCCGCCCATCTCCCCCCGCTCCGGACATGCTTTCACCATCGGTTCCGTTCCATAGGCGTGGAAATTTCCTGTATATGTCTTTTTTTTTTTTTTCTCTTCCAAATCCACCGTAGCTCCCTCTCCTTCCTGACGTCTATCTTACCTATGCCACCTGTCTCCCACAGCCTTCAGCCATATTGGGATCTCTGAAGCCCCCCCAGGCTTTTGCCCCCCCCCCCCCCACCACCCCACACCCTCCATCTCTGGGTGAGATTGGCATGGCCCGCTTGGCAGTCCTGCCCCTTCCAGCGCTGCCCTCTCTCACTCAACTCCTCTCTCAACAAATTTGCTTCTTATTTGGCACCGACCAGATAAGCTATCAGTTTAATACGAGGCCTACCCGGCAACACAACTTGATCGGGGAGCGTTTTGAATGTGCGTGCACACTCCAGCAGCACATATGCATGCATGCAAATAGACACAATCGTCCGCATAAACGTACACACCTGTACTTGAGTAATTTGTTCTTTAATCTGACTGTACAGTTATATGCCTTTTGATATTGGTTAGTGTATCTTAGCATGTGTGTGTGTATCATTGTGTGGGTGGGGATGAGTTTGTCAGTTCTAAGAAATCAGGGAGGGGCAGAGAGAGAGAGAGAGAGAGAGAGGGGAACTGGATCTCATCTCTCTTTCTCTTTCTCCCTCTCTGTCTCTCTCTCTCTCTGTCGAACAGATCTCCTTCATTAGATTAGCAGCGTGTTAACTGGCCTGTGTCATATGGAAATCCTGCCATTTGCATCTCTTGAGAAAGAGGCGTAAAACCATTTATCTATTTAAATATATTCTGGCTGATATGGCTGTTGGACTTTAGAACAGGGTATAATAATGTTTACTGATCAACTGATCAGTTGGCTGCTGATTCCTCACAGTTTTTGGTTGAGTGAGCAACCAGGTCCTCCTCGGCGAGCCTCCCATGGCAACCCAGGAGCGAGCACGCCACCGCTGTTATTCTGATTGGATCGCACATACAAATCTGATATTATATCTCTCCTCTTTCTGATTGGATCCTGCTTTAATTAACTGATAATGGAAGCGCGCGCGATTGGGCAAAAGTTGCGCGATTGTTCCGGAATTCTTTGATCGGATGAGGACTGTTAGGGTTTGTCGGGTGTTGGGTTTTTAAGGGTTTTAAGGGTTTGGGGGGGGGGTAACCAACAGTTTACAATGCCACTAGTTCAGGTGATGACAGGTAAAGTGTGCACGAGCGTAGAGAGTGTCGTGTCCGGATAGAGTTCAAGCGGCAGAGTTTCGCGTCTGTCGCTTTGTCCCGAAAGACCCGAGTTGGTCCATTTCTCGAATTGTCCGAAACCGAAGTCCCCGTCCCACTCGTGCAACGCGCTACCACAGGAGCAACTCCGCTTAACAACGTTTGCCGCTATTGTTCTCCCTCCCTTCAACACTCTCACCGCCCCTCCTCCCCCTCCCCCACCCCCCCCATCCTGTCTTTCGCGGAAAAAGGCAGCCCGAAGGCACGATCCTAGAAGGAGCGGAGTAGGGGAGTTCAAAGCGTTATCACGCGCCGAACGTCTTTTCATCATGTTTTAGAAACAAGCGTTCGCACTAATCCCCCAATAATCTCTCCAGGAGAACTGGGGCGATAAGGCGCGCCACCCACGGCTTTTCAAACACACTTTTTGGGTAGTCTCTCCTCTCCTGCTCCCCTCCACCTCCTGTTTCCCCCCTCTTCTCTCCCCCCCACCCCTCGACTTCCTCGTTCTCTCGTTCCCCCTGGAAGGACGAGTGAAGGTGATCGCCGACTCCTCCGCCCGCTCTCTCTCTCTATCGTTTTCTCTCTCTTTTTTTTTTTTGGGTGCGTGTGTGTCTCCGAGCCAGTTTGTTTACATCCTGATTCAGATCTTACATTTTATCGGAACTCATCAACAGTGTTTCTCTGCCTCTCTGTTTCTCTGTCTCCTCCGCCCATCAAATTAGAATGTTAATTAAAATGGTACTCCTTCAGAAGATGACAAATCGGTGATTACAGTAAGTGGTAGACACCTTCCTCGGTGCCCCCCCTCCCCCCACCCCCACCCCCTGAAAGAAAACGATACGCGAGGAATGTGCATAAAAAGAGGAGTAGCGAGTTAAACCACAAGTTGATGGCCCATTGCTATTTGCGTTAGCAATATGGGTTTTTGAAGGCTGATGCCGATGCTTTTCGACTGAAGTTGCTGATGGCTGATATTCAATCTTTCAATTTGACCACTTTCATGACAAAAAAATTGCAAGTATTCAGTGTTTCACCCAGAATTGTATTCTTGTCAGGGTGGAAAAGCCTCTGAAGCAGCATTTAGACCATCATGGGACATTAAAACTCATTGAAAGCCAGACTAATGAAATAGTTTCAGGTGGGTCAGCAGCTCCTTAAGGCAGGGTGAGGCAGGTTTTACAGACTCTACATCCTCCACTCCAATGATTTCTCTGGTCATATCTGATATCAAAATAATCATAATAAAAACATATTGACTCGCTGTGATAAGGGAGGAACCTCCATCATATCAGCTGTGGACCACACCGACTGACTTGACTCATAATTAATAAAATGCCAATATCGGCCTGGTATACTGGTCTAGCCCTAATTAGTACGGCAGCATAACCAACTGCTGTAGTTTTCATTGGTTCATGAAGTCACAGAGGTTCCACTATGGAGCAAAGCAAATGCAATGAACAGTATTTCCCTTGTACGTTTGTTTCCCTTGTAGCTGCTCTACGCTCTCCACATTCATTATCAAATCCTCATCCGCTTGCCGGTGGAAATATTGTGCCTCAAAAAAATGTTGCCCCAGTGCAGGAAATATTGTGCCTCAAAAAAATGTTGCCCCAGTGCATCATGGCCCTAAGGAGAGCCAGCTTTTATCTGCGGCGATTGAATCTGTGTGCTCCACATAGGCTACCTCTACCTCTACCTGTCGTCCTAACTCGCCCACACCATGACAGTCGCTGTCTGTCTCTCCGTCTGTCAATCTGGCCCTGACAGAGGAAGTCGATCACCCTGAGAGAGAGAGAGAGAGAGAGAGAGAGAGGGAGGGAAAGAGAGAAGGAATGATTGGAAAGAGGGGAGAAAACCAGCCAAGAAAGATGGAATACTGATAGATGGAGGGGGAAAAAAAAGACAGAAATCCAGCCAGGCAGGAAAAAGGAACAAAGGGGACTCGAAGTGAAAAGAGGGGGGGAAAAGGTGCCATCGACCGAAACAAAAAACAGGAGCGACGACAAGAAACGAACGAGAGAGAGGGACAGAGAACGGGAAACGGAGAAGAAGAAGAAGAAGAGAGGAGGAGGAGGAATAGACGGCAGGAAAGAAGGGAAGGTGGAGGGAGGTGTTCGCTCTCATCACTCAGTGGCAATGACTGGCTGGTATCTGCATCTCCCTGTCATCTGCACTGGCTTCTGCAGGGGTGGAGGAGGAGGAAGGAGAGGGAAAGAGGAGGAGGAGGAGGAGGAGGAGGAGGAGGAGGAGGAGGTGTAAGAGAGGAGAGGGAAAACCTCTATCCCTCCTCTATCTCTGAGCCTCATCTCCGGCAGTTCAGGAGCCCGCTTTCCAAGAGTGCCTCATTTTCAAATCTCTTATCTCGGCCCCCGTTTTAAGTATCGCAGTTTTATATTTTTACATGTCATTTGCATGCAGCTCATCAAACCTGGCTCCCTCTCTTTTTTTTTTTTTTTTTTTTCTTTTCTTCTCGGAGGTGTGCGCCCGATATGTGCGGCTGTGCATGAGCACGCCTGCACAAGGGAATATAGGCTTTCAGTCACTGTACTGCCAATGTATACTGTACTGTATTTGCGATATTTGTAGCGAATGTACAGTGTAAAAGAGTTTCCTCCGTTGTTGTTGATTGTTGGAGAAATGCCTTGCGTGAGTGCAAGAGAGGGAGAGCGTTGTGTGTGTGTGTGTGTGTGCGTGTGTGTATGAGAGAAGCGGATGAGAGTAGGTTTCTGATTTTTATCTGCCTTCCTTTTCTTCTTTGTATTTTTGGAGGATTCACACAGTGACCTCTTTGTTTGGGACAGTGAGTAACCCCCTCCAACCCCCTGGATTTGGGAAAGAAACCATTTCCTGTAGCAGAGAGATAGAAAGAGAGAGAGAGAAAGAGAAAGAGAGATAGGATGGGGTGGGGTGGGGGGGGGGGGGGGTGGGGGGGGGGGGGGGGGGGTAGGAATGAGAGTTGGAGAGGAAGAGAGAGAGAGGGAGGAATCGGAGATTAAGAAAGAAAGAGGTGAATAGGAGCAAAGTGTGTGTGTGTGTGTGTGTGTGTGTGTGTGTGGGGGGGGGGGGTTATGGGAGAGACAGTGAAAGAGGAGAAGGGAGGAAGAGGGTGAATTGGATGATTGAATGAATGATTTTGTGAGAGGAGTGAGTGAATGAATGATGGTTGAAAAGGTCAGCAGAGGAGCAAGATGGCTTACTGAGTTTCCAACTCAGGAAACACATAATATTTTAAATACTACTATACAGTATACTACTACTATATACACATACATTACTATTATACTAACTACTGTAATTGTTAGGGTTCAGTACCTGATGCAGGTTTTTGAATGCTTCTACCAATATTTTTGTATTGAATCTGCCAATCGCTGCTATTTCACACTGGTATTCAGTATCTTTACACTACTTTTATGCCCCAAAAAAAAAAAAAAAAATGCGTATTCCCCTTATGTTTTTATTCTTATCAGGGTGGAAAAGCCTCTGAAACAGCATTTAGACCATCATGGGACACTAAAACTCCATTGAAACCTAACAATAATGATATTAAAATGTATTAACGCATTAGAATCAGTTCAGGATAAGGGCTTCCCATAGACAACCAGTTTAGTATTGATCAATTCCACAATAATATATATCATCAAACTGCATCATATCCATCATATCAGAGGTGGACGACACTGACTGGACCGCATCCCATATTCAAACGTCAATATCGGCAAACCGAAATATCTACCCGCCAATATAGATTATTTGCTTACGTGTTTTACATGTAATGACCGTGGGACTATCCTGTTCAGGCCATCAAGACAGTGTAAACCATATTAAAGGACGTGAAACAGTATACACCATTGAGACGCAGAAATGTGCCAGGCGCTACCGGCCCTGATTTACATATACAAACACTTATTCCCCAGTGGGAGCCGCGTAACTGTGGCCGTTGACAGCTGTACCGAGAAATCTTAATCTCCTCATCTGCAGCGTATGGCAGTTGTGTGTGTGTGTGTGGGGGGGTATGGGGGTGTTTTTTTTTTTTCTATTTCCTCCCCTTTAATTGAAGTGTGTATATATATAGCATGAGGCTATATTGAGATGGGGGTTAGACGTTGGGGGAGGGGGGGGGGTTAGTTCAGGGAAAGTTCTCTCCTGCTGTTTCACCCCGCCCCCCCCCCCCAAAGAGAAAGGCAGAGGAACTCTCCGTCTCTCCATTCTGATACTGAACGAGGGAACGGAGGAACGAAAATGAAAGAAATGAAATCAGCCTGGCATCATTTGCATTCAAGTTTTATCGGCGGAGGAGGAGGGCGTTTTCGGGGCTGATAAGGCGAGGGCGTCGCAGGCTGCGCTGGGGGTGGGGGAGTGTGTGTGTGTGTGTGTGTGAGAGTGTGTGTTATATGTGAATCGACTTGGGTGCACGAGCGGAAGGAGTTCAGCTTGGCACGTGAGCGAATGGCTCGCGAATTGAGTGTGTGTGAGTGGTTTGCATACACACACACACACACACACACACACGTGAATGTTACAGCAGCGATGGCGAGGACTTGGGGTTGGGGTGGGGATGGGGAGTGTGTGTGTGTGTGTGTGTGTGTGTGTGTGTGGGGGTGGTGGTGGTGGTGGGGAGGCGGGCGGGGGGGGGGTTAATATCAGACCAAATAATTAGATTCGCTATCGTCTCGGCGGCAGCAGTGCGGGGATCAGGCAGATTAAAGCCGGGCTCGGGGCTGGTTAATATTCATGAGGGGGACCGGGGTCCGGGGCGAAAGGGGGCTTAGACTGCGGCTCAAAGACTCTCCTCCGGCTGATGGGGCTTAAAGCGGGGCGCTCTCAATGTAGCCGCCGCCGCCGCTCCGCCGTGGGGAAGGCCTGACAGCCCGCTGATAGACGGACGGGACGGGACGGGACGGGACGGGACGGACGGGAACGGGAACGGGCGGATTGAGGAAGAGAAAGGGGCCGGCAATCACAGGGGAGGAAGGTGTGGCACTCGCCGCACCTCAGCCTAAGTGCATCCGCGTTCGGGGGTTTTAGCATTAGAATGGACTGTGAAGGTGGCAGAAATCTGTTTGGAAGATATGCGTTAATGGGAAAAAAAAAATCACATCAGCGGAGCATTCAGGAGCAAAGTTCACTCTGAGCTGATCGTCTGGTGGCCTACGTCTAATAATTTGTCACATCGACCAAATAATAATATGAAGTCGTCAACATATTCTGTCCTTCCCCGGGAGCTTCGAAGCCGTCCCGTCTCACTCTTGTTCTCTTTTCCTGTCCTTTCCTTTCCTTTCCTTTCTACCCTTCTCCACTCGGTCTTCTTCCATCCTTTTCCACTCCCTACTGTCCTGAGGCGTCACAATCACTCAAGAGTCCTCTCCCTTGACTTTTTTTTAATGTTTGTGAATAGATAACATGATACCCGATACATGAATGCAGTCCCTTGATCCAAGTCGTGACATTCGCCATGAAATAATTGGTTCAATGTTGACGTAATGCGACTTTTTTATCCTTTATTTATCCAGGCAAAGTCATCCATAAATCATTACCGCATTCATTTTGAGACATTAGTATAATTACTGTAAACAAACGAGACCATCGCCGAGAAGAGTAGCGGCCTCTACACTGTATTTTACATTGTGCGACACCGGGTCGGATTTGGAGGGAAATCTGCTGGATCGCTTTATGGCACAAAACAGGAAGAGGGCGCTGTTCTTCCAGAGCAAACGAGAGCTAAAGCTTTCAGAGTTTCTGGCAGTGGCAGATTGGTGAAAGGAGTGAAAGGCCGATGGAAAAAATCACTTGCAACATGTTGATTCGGGGAGGGGGAGGAGGGGGGGCAGGAAGCAACAGGGTTTATGGGAAATGTAGTCTTAACTTTAAGAAACACTACCACTAACCAATACCACTGGTGTGAGATAGACGCTGCCAATCGTTTCCGCCATGGTCTCACACATTTGTAGAATTCCCGTTTCACTTCAGAAAGATACTTACCTTTGATAGAGTACATGGTACATATTATACACATTGTACATATCAAGCAAATAATTCAAGATGAATTCATTCTGCATTCTGTATGCTCATAAAGTCAGAAGGGTTTTTTTGAGCGACTGTAGTCTGCTAGTTGGGCGTCCAATCACGTTCCGCGAGGCGACAGTTCGTGATTTGATTCAGCGCGATCGGAGTGGGACCAAGAGAAGTGAAAAGGGTTTCGATACCATCCGGTGGCCTCTCCGTTCCCCTTAACTCACCCCCACATCTCTGGCATCTGCATTCTCTACTGGCTTGGTTAATTATGCACACACACACACACACACACACACCCTCATCAAACTGTGATCTGGCCCTGTGCCTCTTTGATTCTCATTATCTGGCTCTGAGGCTCTGTGTGTGTGTATGGACGAGTGTGTATTTGCTTCTGCTTGTACAGTGTGCCCGACGAGTCTGCCGTCATATTTTTTTTCATTGTTGAACATAATTGTTTGTTTGTTGGCATTGCAGTTTCATTCTACTACTTCAGTCCTTTTGCTTTCTGGTGCTACCTGAAGGACAAAGGACTCTGGCACCAGCTCTCAATCTGGATCTGGATGTGCTTCTTCGGATACAAAGAAACATGGTTTTCTGTCTGTTTCTGCTCAGTACATTATGACTGAGTGATAGATTCCCCAGTGATTTCAGATTTTCCTGTATATCTTAAGTATATCCGTGCTACTGTAGCTCCTAAAGTGGTTCCTGAATCCCATTGAGTCCGAAGGCCGGCTTCCAAACTGATCAGAACATTTCCCTTCGGGTCCTTCAGGCTTCCTATCTTCCTCATCTGATCCCGAGGTCTCTCTCTATTGGCTGCTGCTTGGGTTTATACTTGGGTTGGACCGATATGGGCTTTTGAAAGCTGATCCCGATGTTTTTGGATTGAAAGCTGATATTTTGTGCCGATATGACCATTTTCATGGCTAAAATATACCAAAGAAATCCAAGCATTCAGTGTTTCGCCCAGAACAGGGTGGAAAAGCCTCTGAAACCGCATCTAGATCATCATGGACACTAAAACTCTCTATTGAAACCGAGACTAATGAAATAGTTTTAGGTTTATTTATTGTTAGGCATGGACTGATTTGAGAGTATCACACTCAGAATAGGTAATTAGTTAGATATTTCAAAGCTTTAAAGTATGATTTTATTTTCATTTTTTCTCTGAAGACAACCTCTCTCTCTCTCTCTCTCTCTCTCTCTCTCTCTGCGTGTGTGTGTGTGTGTGTGTGTTTTCCACTTGTGCGCTGCCGAGCTCTCCCCACTGGCCTATCATGGTGAATTCCGAAGCCGTGGCCGTGATGAATTAGTCTGAAACAAATTAGCAGTACTTACAGCTCAGACGGCTCCAGCATTGGGTTACAAATTAAAACAAAAGCAGCCGTATCTCCACATCAGCGCTAGTTCCCCATGAAATACAATACGCTCTGCCTCAATCTTCAGTGTACAACAGACTGAGAGCCTTCCTTCTGTCCTTCCCTTCCCTTCCCTTCCCTTCCCCTCCTCTCTGCCCGTCCCTGACTGTCTTCTCCCCGCAGACAAAGTCGATCCACCTCAGGTATTTTAAGTTTCGGCTCCCCGCGAGCGCTCTTATCTTCCGCATCAGTCATATCCTAATGAAGCAAAGGTTTTCACCCTAGGCAAGCAGACACTTAAATGGAGTGGTAGGGTGCAGATTACTGATACGCCCTGTGGATCAGCGCAGCCCCCCCCCCCCCCCCCCCTCCTTCTCCTCTTAACGGGTCGGATTTGGGGGAATAAGGAGCTGGGAGGAGAAGCGAGGTTTCTTCGGTGGATCGTTGTAGACAAAAAAAGGAGGTCTAGATACGTGCGCGGTGAGATTTCTCATTAGTCTGGGGGAATCCCTGCTCAACAAATGGGTGTGCATCGTACACCTGCTGTAAAACAGGGTTTGTGGAGTATCATGGAATTCTGAGAGGTGTATTCTAGACAGGGAAAAGTCAGGTAATTGGATCAATTCTCTGGGGGAGCCAGGAAGCATCAAGGGATTTTACAAATGTGTCACTTTACAGGAATATAGCAGAATGTGGTTTACAATTCGTTTCACACACTGAAGTGGAAACCAGACTGTTCAACCCTTTAGAAAAACAACGCTAACAAACCAGGAAGGAAGAACGTTTTTTAGGTCATGAAATCGCCACAACTTATGCAAAGTCATGGGAAAATGTCATGGAACTTTACTTGAGGGCCACAGTGGGAACGCTGGCATTAAAGCAGACAGCTGAGAGACAAAAATAACACGCAAGCAACAGGAGAAACAGTTAGTTTAGAAGCAGAGTAACCCATCATGTCTACTTTCACCCTCCAGTTACCGTTGGGTCGAGGATTCCCAGGTCTGGCACTGAGCAAATGCTGCCTCCTGGTGTCGTTTCAGCAGTACTGCAATCAGCCTCTCATCTGCAAAACCCTCGACAGCAGCGCCTCAATGCACAGTATTCTGCTGCATTCATAATTGTGGCCATACTGCTCGGCATCATGGGATATCAGTAAACCCCAATGGCAAAATTCCTTGTCAAGCTGAATTTGATAAGGCGGAACTTCAGCTATTCCATCCATGTACCAATGCAAAAAAAAAACCCTGATCTATTAAATATGTGACTGTTCATTTTCAGTGCCTCATTTCTTTTCAAAATGTATGATAGGATATTTTTTGCAGAATTGATTAAATGGAGAGATTACAGGAGACTGGAATAGGAATTAGAATGGAAATTAAGCTTTTGTGTTTTCTCTCCAGGAAAAGTTTCTTTCCAGACTCAAAAATGGCCAGTCAGAGTAGGAAATCTCTTGCTTATTTCATTCTTTTATCTTTATTGGAAGATCTGGAGCAATAACATTATGTGTGTACATGGATTTGCAAAGATATTTGAACACCTGGTTTGTCTTCCCTGCCAGGGTAGAAGGGCAAAGTTGGGAAAATTCAGCTTTTGCCGCCAAGTTGCATCTAACAGAGCCGGTAGGTGGATCTGTGTTTATAGTCCTTCTCCCATTGAAATCAGTGAACATCTGGTGCTCTGTGACCCACATAGAGGGTCCCGACCCATCTGTTGAGAAACATTGCTACTTTGCAGGCTTTTGGACAAGTTAATATTGGTGTTAAAGGTGTAGTATTCATTTGATAAAGGGTAGTTTATGCAGATTCGGAGTAAAAAAGTCGTAGTTATGAGCTGACAATGGCTAACTGTTGTACTCCAGAACTTGGTGTGTGTGTGTGTGTGTGTGTGTGTGTGTGTGTGTGTGTCACGGAGACATGGGATAAGCCTGTGTCCTGGGAGTGATCGTCGGAGGGAATGCTCTTGGAGCCTCCTATGAACAAAGACAAGATTGTACTCAGGACGCACAGGTGTGTGTGTGTGTGTGTGTGTGTGTGTGTTTTATGTATTCACTGCCTCCCTCTCTATCTCTCCCTCTCTGTCTGGCTGTCTGTCTCCCTCTCATACCTCCACACATGCGAGCGCAGTAGATGTTGACTTCCCAGTCTTTGTCCGGTGTATCCAGAGAGGATCTCATTGTGGCGGCCCGGGCTGAATAGCAGCCCGCCGACCTCATCTGATCTCCTTTCTCTTCCCCCTTTTCTTCACCCGCTCCCTCCTGGGGTTTCTTTCGCTCTCTTTTTTTTCCCCTCTCTCCCCTCTTCCTTTCTTCTGTCTTCTCATTTATATCTATCCCCTCTTTCCTACGTGGCTTTGTTCAGCCCGTGCTCCACTCATTTCCTCATTTCCTTCTCGGGTTGTGATCGTCTAATGCTCCCCGGCTCGGCTGTCTCTTTATAAACCAGTGTTTACTGCCGGCCACAGACTGGACAGCACTGTGTTGCTGTGTATTCCCAATTGACTGCAGTTATGCGTACATTTTTGTGGTTATTTTCATGGTGGACATACTGTAAAGCACGCCAGATAATGTAGAGAATGAACTCTTAAAAGACTAGAAGGGCACTCGGAGAGCGCAGACCTCCGCCAAGGTTCGTGCTATTATTGCTTGTTCGTGAGTCGGATCCGGATCCGCTCCAAAATTTAATGGGTTCTTCCTTGGCCCATGCTGCACCCTTCCACTAAGTTTCATGAAAATCGGGCAAGTAGTTTTTCCGTAATCCTGCTAACAGACAAACAAACAAATGCACTGAAAACATAACCTCCTTGGCGAAGGTAAAAATCGAGGGCTTTCAGGTGACATAACTTACCCTCTGGCGGCCATATTGGAAGTCTTCAGCTCTTTGGCAACAACAGCTGTGTCTAAATGAACAACTTGACTCAACAGAACTGAATAAACATTGTTCACTTCTGAGCTGTTTTGACTTTTGCCACTAATCTAATGGATGTTGTGTTTAGATAATATCAGCTTGTTAGCTAGCTAACCATAGTATCTGTTCAGCTAACCGTCACTGTCTTGTTGTAAACCCGTCCGATTAGCACACTAGCTAACATATCTAATAGCGTTAGTAGTGGCTAGTAGTCACATGGTAACATTAACACCAGTTGTTTTGCTAAATGAGCCTGCTAGCTAGTTAGCTAGCTAACAGTTAGTTCAGGTTAACTGAGCTGACTCTTCTCAAGCTACAACTCAGAGTGTTTTGGAGTAGAGACTAGAGCTAAAGACAAGACAGTTTACTGTAACCTAACAAGAGTATAAAATCTACACAAGCAAATGCCAGATTTATACACAGTATTTACAGATAAACTGAGCAAAATGAATCAAAACAGTGACACACAAAAACAACAAATCAATAAATCAGTCTTTTATGGATTCTAAGATGTTATTTGCAGCAATATTCATCTTTGTAAATCTTAGCAGCGTTATCAGTTGCATGGCTCCCTTACAACACCTAACAACAATTTTCATTTTCTCTTTATCTGTTAGAATAGGATGTAGTATATAGCCTAGCATAAAAACGACTCCAAACCAGAGAACGCAGACTTGAAATTGTCATGTCATGTAAAATCAGAGCCACACATTTATGTTTGGGTACGGTCTTTCCTTCATATACACATATGTGTAATTCAGATCGATATGTTGGTTGTAACTGTGCTGTAACTGTAATGATAAGTTGTAATTTTGCGCTATTAATCAAATGTGTAATGATGTTCCTTCATTCCTCCTTGTGTGTGTGTGTGTGTGTGTGTGTGCACGCAGTGCCCCAGGTTGACTCTGGTGTGTGAAGACCCAGACTGTTGGTTCAGCCGAGTCCCGTTGACCTCCGACGCCACAGCTGCCAACTGTGCCATCTACAGCCGAGGTAAGCTTTACCATAAGAAAACACACCAGGTGTATTAGAGAGCCTCAAAGTACCGATTTTTTTTTTACAATTCCACTATTACAGCAAAACAAGCAACGTTTCCACCTGAGTCGATCTCCTTCAGGTATGATGTAATACATTCTTGTAGACCAGCTGACTGGAGCTATGTGCTGGTTGTGTGTGTTTCAGGCGAGGAGCTGTTCTGCAAGCTGACCAGAGAGCTCCTGGCCGGCGAGAGCCTCCTGGCCTCGCTGTCTCCTCCCTCCTGCTCCTCCTCCTCCCCCCCGCCGGACCGGCTCTCCCCTCCGCTCAGCCTCGTCACCCAGAAGCCCGCGGTGAAGGAGGAGCCGCTGTACCCGGCCGCGCTGCGCTCCGACATCCAGCTCCTCCCGCAGCAGGCCGGCATGGCGGCCATCCTGGCTACCGCCGTTGTCAATAGTGAGTGTTTTTTTTTTTTTACAATATAATAGAATGACAGCTGGCTCATTTTCTCTTTTACAACTTGTCTCCATCTCTCTTTACCTCTCTGTGTTATTGTTTTCTCTATTCACTGCCATATAAACTCCAGCCTGCAGACCATAACAGTCCAATTAACCACTACTTGTCTGATAGTTGTAATGGTCCTTTTGAACCACAAGATGGTGCTGCAACTCTTTTACAACCAGGATCATCACTAGAATGCACAGCAATTTCCCCTCTCTTCTATCCACTCATAAAGTTCCCTATTGTGTGCTGTGCTGTACTGATGTCAGTGACGGGCACGTGTGTGTGTGTGTGTATGCATACACACACACACATACACCCATTAGATGTGACAGTGATTAATCAGCCTAGATGAAGTGTAAAAGTTTCAGCATGAGCAGATGTTTCCAGCTCTCGTAACGCCGCGCTCTCTCTGAAGAGCCGGTTAATTATTGGATGTTGTCAAAAATAACCCAGATGATACGACACAGGAACGGCGTGACTCCCCGTAACCTTTTGTGTTCTGTTGCCGTGGATACCCATGGAGCAATGCATGCACTAAGTGTGTGTGTGTGTGTGTGCGGGTTGCGAGTGCTTGTTCCAACTGTTAGAGCTTTAGATTGACTTACAGACAACAGATGTTTTGTTGTGTGGGCGTATGTACTGTATATATTATAGGTATACATGTATGTATTGTGTGGACTTGGGGTATAAGGTACGTGTGAGTGTGTGTTGCGTGGGTGTGTGTGTGCAGATGTCACAGTTGTCTGAAAACATACATTTGTGTTACTTCTATTTGGATTCAACGGTCCTCATGCGATGTCAGTGGTAAAATTGGTATGGCAAAGTCCCCGTATCTAATATCATTTACCATCAAAACTTTCAAAACAAGCTCATATACAACTTTCTGTGGACAAAGTGAAGCAATGACCTACAAGATATTATTTAGATCTTAGAGGGAACTTTGGTCCTAAACGCTCCCCTGATGTGAATACTTTATTTTCGATATGGTTTTATAAGTAGATATCTGACAAATTTTGCTCAAGAATTCCAAATTTGATCCCTGTGGCAAGTGCCAATCACTCAAACGCGTTTTGTTGCTTCCGATCAGTCAGCTGACCGCATGTTTTTCTGTTCCGCCGGCCACCCAGAGGACATTTTCCCCTGCAAGGACTGCGGGATCTGGTACCGCAGCGAGAGGAACCTCCAGGCCCACCTCATGTACTACTGCGCCAGCCGGCAGAAGCAGCCGGCCGCCGCCTCGTCCCCGCCGCAGGACAAGCCCAAGGAGTCCTACCCCAACGAGCGCATCTGCCCCTTCCCCCAGTGCAACAAGAGCTGCCCCAGCGCCAGCTCACTGGAGATCCACATGCGCACACACAGCGGTGAGAGCAAGCTTTATATGTGCTCTAAACCAATCGGACAGAAGCAATAACACTGGTGATAAACAGAGAGCTGAGGAAAGAATTCGAGCTTGTTCAATATATTAGACTTCAAAGTTCATGCATTTGATATCATTTGCCACCAAAACTTTAATCTCTAATCTCTCTTTCTCTCTCCCTCTCTCGTTCTCCCCCCTCTATCGCTCCGCAGGCGAGCGCCCGTTCGTCTGTCTCATCTGCCTGTCGGCCTTCACCACCAAAGCCAACTGCGAGCGCCACCTCAAGGTGCACACGGACACACTGAACGGGGTGTGCCACGGCTGCGGCTTTGTCTCCACCACCAGGGATATCCTCTACAGCCATCTGGTCACCAGCCACATGGTTTGCCAGCCTGGGTCCCGCAGCGAGGTCTACTCCCCTGGGCCGGGCCTGCCCAAGCTGCCCCTGACCACGGGTATGTCACGCTTCACCTGCTGAACAAGTACAGAGCAACCTGCATGCTGTAGATCTGCTCTACAGCATATTCTACCCAAACCATAAACTATTGTTGTACTCTACTAACCCTGACTCTCTTCATCAGGTCTTAGTCCAGGAGACTCTGGGGTGGTGCTGAAGTGTCAGGTGTGCGGCCACAACTCCGACTCGCCCGCCCAGCTTCAGCAGCATGTGCGAACCCACCTGGAGGTGAGGGTCCCGGCCGAGAGGAGCCCCACCCCTCGCCAGAGCAGCCCGACGTCGGCCGACCACGCCCAGCTCCAGCCCTCCCCCCAGGACAGGGAGCCCCCGGCCTGCGTCCCCCGCCCGGACTCCTCCAGCCCCGGTGCGAACGGCGGCTCGGCCACGCCGCGAGGCTGCAGTCCTCCTGACGCTCTGGCTACCGACCTGAGGATCAAAGAGGAGCCTCGCTCAGACTCTGAGCCGGAAGAGCAGGGGATGGAGATGGGGGAGGATGGAGAGGAGGAGGAGGTTGGTGAAGAAGAGGGCGAGCAAGAATCGAGGAGGAGGACAAAAGAGGAGCACACTGCCACCTCTTCATCTCAGACGTCGACCTCACCCAAGAGTCCATCTGCCACAGCTGTAAAGGCAGAACCGACGAGTCCCACTCCTGGTTCTAGCCCCGCCCATGTGGGAGGGGCGGGCTCGGTGTTGCCGGGAGGAGCGATGTTTCTCCCGCAGTACATGTTTAGCCCTGAGGCGGCCATCTTGCCTCAGGCCTCCGAGATCCTTGCTAAAATGTCAGAGATGGTCCACAGCCGTCTGAAGCAGGGCCAGGCCGTTCCTCAAAACAACCCAGCTGCCTTCTTCCCCGCCGGAGCGACTGCAGCTACCGCCACGGCCACTCCGCCCCATAAAGGGGCCACCTGCTTTGAGTGTGACATCACTTTCAATAACATCAACAACTTCTACGTGCATAAGAGGCTGTACTGCTCCAGCAGGCACCAGGCAGAAGCCCCGACCTCGGCTTCAGGCCCAGGGGTGGTGAGGGACGCAGCCCCAGCCACGGTGCCTTCCAGTGGGGGGCATGGCTCGTCAGCGTCCCCTCCAGGTGGAGCGGCCAGCAGAGCTGCCTCAGCCTCACCCAGTGACTCAGACCCTGCGGTGGGGAGTGGAGCAACCGAGGCCAGGAGGCTGGTGGAAGTGAAGACAGAAACCCCTATGGGGAGAGAGGGAATATCTTCCTCTTCTGAAGGGGAGGGAGGAGGTGGCAGTGTGGGAGGAGGAGGCGGAGGAGGAAGGGCAAGCGAGGGCAGCCAAAGCCCTGCCAGCGGTTCTGCGGAGGACCCAGAGGACGACCCCACCAGGACCTTCTGCGAAGCCTGCAACATCCGCTTCAGCCGTCACGACAACTACACCGTCCACAAGCGCTTCTACTGCGCCTCGCGCCACGACCCATCCAACCAGCGGTCCAACCACATGGCCAAGGCCACTGCCGCCGCCTTCCTTCCCCAGCCCATCCGCACACGCAAGAGGAAGAAGATGTACGAGATCCACATGGCCAGAACCGAAGCTCTAGCTAACGCTGCTGCCGCTGTCGCCGCCACCGCTGCCGCCTCGGCCCCGTCTCCCTCTGCCCTGGGCCTGGTGGTGAAACAAGAGGTCTCCCCCGGCGGGGCGGGCAGCTCCAGCCCCGAAGGAGACGGCCCGATCGACCTGAGCAAGAGGCCCCGGCTGCGAGAGGCTCCCCGCCGCAGTAGCAGCGGCAGCATTCTCCCCGCCCTGCCCCTCACCGACTACCACAAGTGCACCGCCTGCAGTATCAGCTTCAACAGCATCGAGAACTACCTGGCTCATAAAACCTACTATTGCCCCGCCACCACCCTCCAGCCCCACACCTTGGAGCAGCTCCACAGGCTCAAGAGACCGGCCTCCACCTCTCCCAAGAGCAGGCCTCAGCAGGAGCGCCCAGATCTTCTCCACCCCATGGAGGCTAAAGCTCTCCCCGCTGAGTGGGTTCCCCAGGGTCAAGGCACCTCGTCCAGCCCTCACCCCTCTGCCTTACCTGGCTCTGATGCTACGTCCCCTCACCACACCACCACCACCACCCTCGCAGCCACCCCAGGAGCCGGAGCCAAAGGCGTAGGCGCCGGTTCCCCCCAGGTGGTCTGCCCCTACTGCCCGAACAGGCCCATCACCTGCGACCTGGTGGAGCACTTCAAGAGCGCCCACGGCCTGGTGCTGACCGTGCAGCCGCCCCAGGAGGGCCAGCCCCAGCCGGGCAGCGTGGTCAGCCCCAGCCCCAGCCTCAGTCCCAGGGACGGGGTGGCCGCGACCACCTCCGCCTCCACCACCCCGACCAACCAGCCCAAACCGGCGTCCCGAGTCCACCGGGACAGCGTCAACGGGCAGGCGAGGAGAGACGCGGCCTCCCCTTCCTCCCCGCTGGTGAACGGCAGCCCCTCGGGCGGGGGTGGATCCCCTCCGGCCGGCTCCCCCCTGGCTCTGTCCCCCACCAGGGCCCACTCTCTGACTTTGTCACCCGTGCCTGAGGCCCTGAGGGACCCCGTAGGGTCGTCCCTCCACCCGGACAAGGCCGCCCCCGCGGCCCCTCTTCCCCCCGCCGCGGGCCCCAAGACGCCGCTGATCTCGCCCGTCCAGAACGGCAACTCCCGCTTCTGCCGGCTGTGCAACATCAAGTTCAGCAGCCTCTCCACCTTCATAGCGCATAAGAAATACTACTGCTCCTCGCACAGCGCCGAACACGTCAAGTGAGCCGAGAACGTTCGCTCCTCTTCCTCTTCCCTTCCAAGAAGCTCGGACACCCCCCTCTGCCCTTCTTGCCAGTCGTCCTGTATGCGTGCCAAGACGGCGCTCGGCTGGCATCACCGTGTATGAAACTGAATGACTGTCTGTTACTCGCCTGGCAGGGCACCCCGACGCCCAGCTGCCCCCGGGGGCCGAATTTACAGGTGGTGTTACGAACGTACGGTAACTGATATTCCTCCTCCTATGGGTCAAAGTTCGTATTACACTAAGAGCTGAGATGGATGCTACCTGGCTTTCTACCTATCTACCTGCACACACCGGTGTGCCCTCGTCCCTAGATCATTTCACCTCCGCTCTTCGTTCCCCTCCCCCCCCGCCCCGTCCAACGTCCACCACTCCCAGGCCTCACAGTATGTTGCATTATGGGACGTTAAAAAGATCTATGTCAAACCCCGTCTCCGTCTCTCCTGTCGAACTGAGTTGTTTATAATGACAGTAATTTGATTCTGACTGTTTGAAGCATTTCTGACTGATGATGATCCAGTAATGACGATGCTGATTATGACGAATCTCTAGTCTTTTCCCGAGCCGTCGAGGCTCCCGACCTAAACGGAGGAATCATTTCTCTCGTGCGGAAAAGACTTGATCATTGTTAATGTTTTTATTATCTGTGCATAGTGTATGATGTCTGAAAAAGAATTCTATAATGCTTTTGGTTTCAACACTGGCTCTTTTTGCTTACTAGAGAAGCTAAAGTGTTTTTAGCTGAAAACAACTATGTGGTATCACAATGTTACCAATTACAGAAGGATAATATTTCCAAATGGACAGTTTTTGCTTTTCTTTCATATCCACAAATTTTTATTTTCTCTTTTAAAAATGCAAGGGAGAGAAAAAAAAACCAATGTGAAATATTTATCTTCGAGTCCTCACTGATTTCATGTCAACAGAAAACTACCTACCTAGTGTCTGAGAGTATTTGTATTTTTTATTTGTATATTTTTCATACTGTTCGAAGGAACCGTTTGGATCTGGGTGTGTTGAAGTGTATTTTCTAAGTGTAGATATGTAATATCTTCTCACAGTAATCACTGGGATCACACTGAACCTTCACGTTAGCGTTTTGTCTTTTCGTTTATGTAGTCTGTAATCGACGGCGAGGTGAGAGAAAAACACGCCGCGTCTATTTTGATCCCCTCCGGGCCCGGCTAATTAGCTCCACGATTAGATCAAGAACGGCTTCCGACAACGAACGGCTTCCCGGGATCAGAAATTTGAAGTATGCGCTTCTGATACCGGCGCCTTTTTTTTATACTGGAGCCTCCCAGATTTGAAGGTATGCCAAACACAAGACTGGGAGAATTCAAGTGTTTCCTATGAGCTGTTTGGCGTCTCGTTCTAGGGAAACAATCCTCTCCACCTTCCTTCAGATAATGGTATGTCGTTAAAGTTCCCAGTCTCGTACCGTGCAATGTGTGAACTCAAAGGCCACACAGCTCTACACTCTTAATCGCAGACTGACGTTATAGATGGTTGATGCTATAGGTGATACTAAAGGAGCTGTAAAACACATCAGCAGCGGGTTGTCTAATTCACACATCTTAAAAGGTGTGATTTTTTTTTTTTTTTTTTTTAATGATTGTGTTTCTGTCCGGCAATGAAGGCATAATGGGGGGGAGGGAAACAATCAAGGCATCACGACTTAGTACAACACACTTCACACAGCGGATAAACACGTATACAGTAATCACTTCAGCTGTGGGCTGTGGTGTGAGGGAAAGAGAACGCACTCTTATGTTCTTGCGCTACTGTTCTAAATGCAATACAGTGTTAGCTAGGGTTTGACTGATGAGGGTTTTTGAAGGCCGAAACCGACAACTGCTTATTCCTCTTTCCGGTTTCTCTTTCCGCTTCTTTCCCAGGTCCAAAATTTGACCAATATGGGTTTTTGAAGGCTGATGCCAATTATTTTGTTGGATTGAAGGTGCTGATAGGCGACAAGGATCCAATGTTACCCTTGGACTATTATTCTTCTTTTATTCAGGATGGATTTAGACCATCATGAGACACTAAAACTCTCCACTGAAATAGTTTTAGGTGGGTCAGCAGCTCCTTAAGGCAGAGTGAGGCAGGTTTTACACTGGAATGATTTCTCTGGTCGTCTGATATATAAATCATAAAAACATATTGACTAGCTTTGATCAGGGAGGACCCTCCATCATATCGGAGGTGGACGACGCTGACTGGCCGAGATATGATATTTAATAAAAGCGCCCACACAGAACGCATATGGACCTCTATTTATCACCAGTCTCAAGGTACAGCAGTAGTGTTGAAGGACCCTTGCCTTATTCAGCCTTTTCCCCTCACTGGTTATTGGCTCAATCCGTGAAAAACACTCAAACTCTGCTTACTTTCAGGTACTTTTGCACGACTTTGTCTCCAAAAAAAAAATCCCCAAGAATATGCGGTCGAGGAAACATTCTGATTTCTAGACTGCAATTTGAGTAGCATTGTTATCCCCTACAGTCGGAATCAAGAGTTCAAAAGATGGAAAATTATGTCAACTGCTATAACCTCGCAATTTTAACACCTTTCGCCCCTTCAGACAAGCTTTAGTGGCCTCATGTTTTTTTTTCAAAAAGCATCTGCAGTCCGATTGAACGGGTTACAGTCGCCATTTTTTGTAATCAGATTACTGTACTCCCGTTACATGTAATCAATTACTCCCCGAAACCTGCTTAGGCGTTACTCTTCGCCCCATGTGTCCTGTCCCCAAAAACTGGAAACCCGACATAAAAGCAGAGGGTTTGAGGGTTTATCTTCTGCTCTGCTGTGGTTCGGAGCCGCGCTGCACCAGTCCTACCTTACTTTTTACGAGTGTTTACAATTGTACTGGTCTGTCTCTCTCCATTCTTAAAGGGAGAGAAGAAGAAGCAAGAGACAGAGAGAGAGAGAGAGAGAGCGATGTCAGGTAGTCACAGATTGAGGAACTCAGTGCTGGAAAAACCATCCTTATGAATTGACCCCCTGTTTTTTTTTTATTGCACTGTGTTGTATAGAAATGTGCTGAATGTTTTAGTTCTAGGGACATTTTTTTTTTTTTTTTTTTTTGTAATATATTTATGTTGATACAGCACTTTTCCTCGTTCCGAAGCGCGTCATCGTTCCGCCGTGAAGGACTTCCCGAAAGATTTCAAACCCTCTCATGTAAAACTTCTTTCTCAGTTGAAAGCGCATTTTGTGAATGATTCCGATGAGTCCACAATGGAGAAAATTACAATGAATGTCAAGACTGTTTGTTTTATTTCTTTATTTCTTTTTTTTTTGTTTTTTTGTTTTATTCATTTCCTTTCAATTTCAAGTTCCACTACACTCTTGTCCAAACTATGCATGGGAAATAAAAAAAAAAAAAGTCCTGAGAGACACTGAAGAAGAGTGATTTTTTCCCCCCCCCCCATTCTTTTGCTTGTGAAACACCTACACAGGAACTCTCATCATAGAGTCTTGAGTGGGGAGTCCTTGACTTTTCTTAGAACACTTTGATTCTCCATCCTCATCTTGCGGTCACCCATAAATCGCTTCTCCTCCTTTTCATAAGAAAGTTTCTAGTGTGCTTTTTTTTCCTGTGTCGTGTGCCCTCGCGAAGAAAGCCCGAATGAGTCATCAGCTTGCCTTTTCCAATAGTCATCAGTAATAGTACCTGTAAGCAGGGAAAGCTTTATCTCTCCATTCACGGAGCCAAGGCTGCTCCAATCAATGGCAGAGTGCACAGACGAACACGAAAGTAGCTTTGGCTTTCTCCTGCTCCTAATTTGCTGGATTAGAGGCCTTGTAAGCATAGACCAGACAAATCAATTGACTTCTTCGCTCTTCTGTGTTTAACCCTTCGCACTGTGGCAAACGAATTGCCCTTAAGTTTTGTGATATAATAAAAAAATTTTGTCCACTTACAAAAAAAGAAAGAAAGCCAGAGTCTTAGAAAACCTGTCGTTGTTGTATACGTCTTCACCTGTGTTCTGGGGCTGGGTTCAGCTCCCATTAAACCTGCTATGTGTAGCATTTTAACATCAATAAATTGGTAACACTTTACAATAAGGGTACATTAATTAAGGGTTAGTTGATGTTTAATAAGCATTAACTAACCCTTAATTAACAGTTAACTAAAGTGTCTGGTAATCATTTACGAATGGTGTTCATGTTAACTAAAGTATTAATTTATACATTATTTAATAGTCATCTTTATAAACTATTAATGTAGAAATTAATACCTTAGTTAACATGAACACCATTAGTAAATTAGGCCTATTACCGGACACATTAGTTAACTGTTAATTAAGGGTTAGTTAATGCTTATTAAGCATTAACTAACTAACTAAATTAATCATTAATTAATGTACCCTTATTGTAAAGTGTTACCAATAAATTATGAACACATACATTTTGAGACATTAGTATAACTACCGTAAACAAATGAGGCCATTGCCGAGAAGATCGTCAGCCTCTAGCGGCCTTTACACTGCATTTTACATTGTGTGACACCGGTTCAGATTTGGCAGGAAAACTGCTGGATTGCTTTACGGCACAAAGGGAGATCCTTTATGGCACAAAACAGGAACCGTTTTACTTTGCAAGTAATACACAACTTTATTCCAGTTCCACTATTCTAACTGCACAGTTTCTATCTATCTTCTAACTGCACAGTTTCTATCTATCTATCTTCACGTTAGCTTACCTCGTCGGAAGGCATATTAGCTCTTATCAAGGGAAGTTAATAATAATAACAAAAATTAGGGCTGAACGATTTTGAAAAAATATCTAATTGCGATTATTTTGACTGATATTGCAATTGCGATATGATTTGCAATATTAGAGGGAATGATAATTTTTACATCATTATATCTGTACCAAACAAAGATGTTTTCTTAAGTATGTAGAATATGATGTGTAGGCCAGGACATCTCTGCAGCACCACAATATTTCATTTAAAATGGTATTTTGACACACATTTCGCCTTATATATAAATCGCCAAATAATGCGCCTCCTGCGATTTGAAAATTGCAGTAGGCCATATTGCGATTTCGATAAAATTTCGATTAATTGTTCAGCCCTAACAAAAATGATAATAACAGTTTCTTTCCTCAGCAAAATAAAGCGACGCCAGGGAGCGGGAACAGGGGACAAGTAACAACGGCAAGCGACGGGGTTTATGGGAAATGTGGTCGTAATTTTGAGAAACGCAAAATGCTACATGTAGCGTCTTTGAATGAATCCATTTCGGAGGTTTATACGACAGGAAATGTGGTTTTACTCTTCTGGAAAATGTAATCGAAAGGTGGAAATCCGTGACTTAGCGCATGAAATTTGGTCAAAAGGATGAAAACATGCTCCAAGTCAAAATATGTAGAATCTACATTGGCATATTCATGCATATTCATCCAAGACCACTGTAGGTTGTGTATGTGTGTTTCATTATCTGTGTGTCTTCTCCATGAGCCTGTCAGGATGATTGCTTTATACTCTGCTGACTGATTTAAAGCAAAGTGCCTCCTGTGTTTGAGTGAATTGAAAGAGTCAAACAGTTCCACCTACAGTCTGAGTGGGAGTGCCTGTTAAAGTGTGGGCTGGAGCCTTCAGCTGGGTAATGGCAGGATGGAAATAGTTCCCCCAAATTAGTCTGGGAGAAAGTAATTGCTTGCCATTTTAAATCTTTGCAGCATAAGCGAGGCAGAGTGAAATACTGAAGGCTTGTAGGTTAGAAGGTTGGACTAGCCTGTACCACAGTCTGATGAATTTGTCTTGACAAATGATTTTTAGGGCTCCGAACACCACCGGTTCTTCTTCTTCGTCTTCCTTCTTTCTTCTTCTTCTGCCTCCTCCTTTGTTCTTCTGCCTCCTCGTTTCTTCTTTCGTCTTCCTTCTTCTTTCGTCTTCCTTCTTCTTTCGTCTTCTTCTGCCTCCTTTGTTCTTCTGCCTCCTCCTTGTTTCTTCTTTCGTCTTCCTTCTTCTTTCGTCTTCTTCTGCCTCCTCCTTTGTTCTTCTGCCTCCTCCTTGTTTCTTCTTTCGTCTTCCTTCTTCTTTCGTCTTCTTCTGCCTCCTCCTTTGTTCTTCTGCCTCCTCCTTGTTTCTTCTTTCGTCTTCCTTCCTCTCCTTCTTTCGTCTTTCGTCTTCTTCGTCTTCCTTCTTTCGTCTTCCTTCTTTCGTCTTTCTTCTTTTGTCTTCCTTCTTTCGTCTTCCTTTCGTCTTCTTTCGTCTTTTGTCTTCCTTCTTTCGTCTTCCTTCTTTCGTCTTCCTTCTTCTTTCGTCTTCTTTCGTCTTCCTTCTTTCATCTTTCGTCTTCCTTCTTCTTTCGTCTTCCTTCTTTCATCTTTCGTCTTCCTTCTTCTTTCGTCTTCCTTCTTCTTTCGTCTTCCTTCTTCTTTCGTCTTTCATCTTCCTTCTTTCGTCTTTTGTCTTCCTTCTTTCGTCTTTCTCCTTCTTCTGTCGTCCTTCTTCCTCTTCTTCTTCCTCTTCTTCTTCCTCTTCTTCTTCCAGAGCAATCAGTTCAAGTTCCAAATCTCCCCCACTGCTCAGGCAACAAAAATGACACTAATCGGCCAGATGGTGGCGTGACAAGCAACTTTTAGTTTTGGCCAATAACTCCTGAACCATAAGGCCTAGAATCAAGTTTTTTCCTTTCAGATTCCTTGGCTCAAGATGAATCCATTACACATACAGGTTTTCATATCCGCCATGATTGTTTTTCCGCCGTTTTTTGTATTTTAATGCAAAACCTATTTTACACTATTACACCTATTTTTACACTACTAAGTTGATCCAATCTCAATGAAATTTTGCACACACAAAAGGACGATTGAGGACGACTCTGAATTTTCAAGGGCTTCAGATACTAGCATAGCATCTGTCTTTGTGTGTGTGTGTGTGTGTGTGTGTGCACAAGCAACACCCCCCACCCGCTGACACACACACACACACACACACCCACCCAGCAGGGCACCACAGTGCAGCTAGCAGATGATAGAAGTCCCATTACAGTTTAATTACGTGGGTTGATTGATACGACTGTAACAACATCCAATATCCACAATAAAACAACAATGGCATGTACGCAATTAGATTAAGGGAAGGAGTGTGTGAGCATCAGTGTGTATGAGTATGTGCGTATGTGTCAGTGTACATGTGGTGGAGTTAAGAGCCAGGTTTAGGTTTACATTCATAAATTAGACCCACACTTTCTGAGATTGCTATTTTCTCCATTGATATTCTTCACATTCATTTGTGTGTCTTCTGGACACACAGATTTGTGTCCAGAAGTCATTGAGAGACTGACAGATCTGTTTCTCATTGTGTTATCAATAGGAATAATGTGTCACTATGGAGGATAGTAGTTTATATAGTTTGGAAAGGATTATATTTTCATGATCTTCTCTACTAATGAAGTAAATTATGGGATATACTGATTTTGGATTGAATTTGGGTGACACATCACACATGAATTAATTTGATGATGAAGATGAACAAACATGAAGGGAGGCATAATTCCTAAATGCTTCATGTTAGAGCAATTAAATATGGTAAATAAGTTTCAAATCTCCAACACTACTGAGGACAAAAAAAGAACCCAGTCAGCCAGATGGGGGCGCAATGACATGCATCTTTACATTTTGGCCAATAATTCCTAAACCATAAGGCCCAGGATCAAAACGTGTTCCTTCCTCAGATTCAGTGGCTTAACACAAATCCACTGCACATATTGGTACATATCTGGCACATATTTCATTTCAGCCAGTTTTGAACCTTTTTTTTCCCCTCAATTTCTCTCGCAGAGTTGATCCAATCTCCACGAAATTTTGCACACAGCATATGGGACGTCTTATACTACGGCTGTTACACAGAATTTTGATAATCCAAACCATTTGGCCGTGGAACACAAACAGATTTGATGGCATGCAAACAGGACGTGAGGAATAATTCCTAATCATTTGAGACTAGAACAACCAAATTTCACATATATATTCTCACTGTCACATTATTTGCCCCGTAGGTTTGGATCCCACTGATGGCCACTTAGTGATAATCAAGAATAAGTGTTCTACCATTAGCAAATTGCAGTTTCCATTTACATTTTGAATTGACTCAATTGACTATCTATGAAGCCTAGTTACCAGCATGCCAACCAAGACTATTTCCATGGCGATTACTGTTTCTGTCTCCTACTCTTCTATTTTTATATGCATTATTACACGCTTATTTCTCCTTCTAATGGGCTTTTTTCATGTATAGTGCACATATCTGAACTGGAGTTAGATCAATATAAGTTTTTGAAGGCTGACACTGATATTTTTGGATTGAAGCTGTCAGTATCTAATATTTTTTTTTGCCAAAATTCAAAAGGCTATCTATAAAACTGACCATTTTCATGCCCAAAAAACTCCAATAAAATACAGTATTCAGTAGGGATGGGACGATACGCTTATCTCACGATACGATTCGATACGCAATATGTGGTTCGCGATTCAATACAACCACGATATGTAATAAATAAAAGTTCAATGACAACAAAGTATGACTATTTTAAAAGTGTCATTACAAAGTGTAAACAATATAATTTGGATGGAGAGCTTGTGAAACTGTGATGATCAAGAGTCTCATTTGTGATTACTACAGCAGAATAAAATGGAGCTAATATCACCATTCATTTTTCTGTCCCACGATACATATTGTCACATTTTTGTATCGCGATATATTGAATTATCGATATATCATTCCATCCCTAGTATTCAGTGTTTCCCCAAGGATTTTATTCTGACCAACTGAAGCAGCATTTAGAGCATCATGGGACACTAAAACTCTCCATTGAAAGCCAGACTAATGAAACAGTTTTAGGCAGGATTCAGGGTTCACTGCAGCTTTTACAGACTGATTCCTCTGAAACTGCTCATGTGAACTCTGCTATAAAAATGCTACTTAGAAAAACATATTTATCCATCATATCAGAGGTGGATGAAAGCCAATATCAGTCTGATATGTCAGTCTAAATGATGGCTTTGGGCGATGGGGTCACCGGTCTCATTTTCACACACAGGGGTTTTCAACACTTCACGCCTGGCTGCCACCCCACTCCACGGCTCAATCTACCCCCCCCCTTCACTCTTGTGTGATCACTCTATCACTCTATGATCACAGGAATGCCATAAAGCCACTAAGACCTCGACCTTTTCACTCCTTATTTTTGGTTGCTTGTCATTTCTGGTGATCTAGGAACTGAAGTATATTCTGTTGCTCTGGATAAGAGCGTCAGCAAAGTGCCTAAAAATGTAAATCTCTCCAGTCTTGTACCACGAGGTGCGAGTCGCCTATCCACCCCAACTCTGCAACATACGAATACCCATAATCCCCCTTGTTCGGTGACCAGCTGGTTGGCCAGCTGGCTTAACTGTAGGATGGATGTAGAGCCTTGGTTTTCACACTGCTTCAGTGGTGACAGGAAGGGAGTTATCATATACAGTATACAAAATATAGTATCATAGTATATCCTTCAAACATATTTGAACAACTAAATTACTTAAAAAAAAAAAATGTGGTAATGCTTTATTTTCCAGGTCCGCAATTTCCTTATAATTTCCTAGAAAGGAACTGTTAATTTCCTAGAAAGGTTCCTGGAAACATTATGTATTAATTATAGAGAAAATAGAGAAAGAGTTCAGTGCTAGTTGGTAGTTGGTTAAGTACCTGGTAATTTATTTTGGAGTTTCCATCACAGAACCATGAAATTATGTAGTGGTTATATGGAAATTTTGAAGAGGAAGGAATTCAACAAATAACTACAGTACTGTGCAAAAGTCTTAGGCACCCAAGAGTTTTTATATAAATTGTTAAATTGTTTCTTAGATGTTTTTTTCTGCATTAGTGTGTCAGTAGACTGTTCTTTATAGTACATTTTTTGATATTTAGAAACTTTTCATTTAATTATTTTTGAAAGCATGTGCTTTTTGCACTTTTGACTTTTGCACAGTACTGTATATTATATAATTATATGAATAATTGGTTTACCAAATTGACCTCTGCCTTTTTCCAGTAAACAGACTGCTTACATTTTCTACATAATTTCATGGTCCGTTCCAGGAAACTAACAAGAAATTAGCAGTATCTTTCTAGGAAATTATTAGGAAATTGTGGACCCAGAAAATAAAGCATTACCTAAAATATGAAAAAGTACAAGAGAAAAATACATTTTCACTGTAGGTTTTACAGACTGTTTTTATGGAGCTGTGGTCAGGGAGGAAGCTCCATCATATCAGCAGTGGACCACATGACTGTCTGATATCCAGTGTTTAATAAAAGGCCAATACAGCCCCATGTGTCCATCTAAGGAAACACTGAATACTTGGCTTTTTTTTTTTTTTTCTGGGCATGAAAATGGTCAAATTTAAAGATACTGAATATCTGCAAAAAAAATATTGGCAAAAATATCAGCAGATTCAATCCCAAAAATATCGATATCAGCCTTCAGAAACCTAGTTGAATCCTATTGCCTGTATGAATTTTCTGACATTCGACTGGAGTTAATGCCCCTCTTTTTACGTGTGTGAATATTTGTATTTTAAGGAGATAGATGGAGTATTTAACGTGTGTGTGTGTGTGTGTGTGTGTGTGTGTGTGTGAAAACGGACACAAAAAGGCCAGTGTTGCTCTAAGAGGTGATCTTCAAAGGTCTTCCCATGGCTTTTACACACTCCGGGGCCCTTTTCAATCTCTACTCCATCTCACCAATGAGCACATAGTTATCTCCTCTAAGCCTCTGAACACAATGTTCCCTCCGCTGCAGTATGTCTCTCATGTGGAGGCATATAAAAAGGCATTAGGGAAGGGAACACAGGGTCACGGCGGTAAATTACTACTTTTAGAAATTTACTTGCGGTTCAGAAGCAGTCACACACACACACACACACACACAGGGTGCTATCATAGAATTTAGCCAATGACTGTCGGTGACAAAGGCGGTCAAGTGTGACAGACTGGATGGCAAGCCAATAACAGCTGTCCACAGGAGCAGTGAGGTGTGACTGGCTTGTAGAGGGAACACGTCCCCTAATACCAGAGATGACAGCTTTCTGTGTGTGTGTGTGTGTGTGTGTGTGTGTGTGTGTGGTTGTGTGTCTAGAGTCAGGGATGGCAGCTAGCTATAGTAACTGAGAGCTCTTATTTTGACGGGCTGCACCTCCGCAGATGCCACGATTGTTTTTCGGCATACTGTCATCTTCAAGCTGTGGCCGACTCGTGTTCAGAGCATACAGCTTCGTAAAGAGAGAGAGGAGGGAGAGACAGGAAAGTGTCAGAGCTAGAGAGAGCCATGGTGAGAAGTGATAGAGGGAGAGAGGCAGAGACGTGAAATAAACACAAACTTGTTAACACCAAATTACGTGTTGGTGGCATGTAAAGTGTTAAAATCCCGTTTTCCCAGCACAAAACGGTTACATGAAGTAGGCACAACTATAAACATGAAGTAGCGTGGTGGAAAGTAAGGGTCGATCAGAGTTCACTTCCCCACTTCTACAGAGGAAATTTCTACTCTAAGTGAAATTTTTATTTTTTAGCTTATTTATCTTAATTAACCATAACCAAAGCCATTCCCTAACTTTAACAAGGTTGTTTTAAATGCCTAACCATGACCTTAACCCTTAACTAAAGTTGTTCTACTTGCCTAAACCTAACCGTTTGCCAGCCTTTAGCTGAAAAATGCAGTGTCCAGTTGTTGCTGTTGTAACAGAATTTAATTTGAGGTAGAGGAAAGTCATTTTCACACAACTGGTGTCAGCAGGTAAATCGCGTTTCAGAGTTTGTGCTCATTTCATGATGTTTTAGAAGATCATGTTGGGTTACATGCTTGCCAGCTGGGAGCGCCTTGGTAAACAATTCAAGTGAATTTTTCTATGCTTTTACAAATTTCACCATTTACCATGAAATCAGACAGAACCTGTCACACAGAAGCCTTCAGGTGAACAACAGTAAAGGTCTGTTTTAAAAAGAAATTTGACAGCATGCTAGCTGTTGCTCATTCAATTGTTGACTTAGCTGCTGCAGTTAGAAAATCACAGACTTCCTGGTACGTGGTTGTAAAGTGCACCAGCCTCCAGTTGGTTGATGCTTGCATTACTTCTACCGTACTGCCTGGTGTACGAGCGCGGAGTCATTCCTATGTTCCCCAGTTCTAGGGTTAGGGTTAGGGTTAGTAGGGTTAGGGTTAGGGTTAGAGACCTTCAAAATCAAATAAAATGATAACCATTGGTTTTGCTGTGTTTATATAGCTGTTTTGAAGCCTTGTTCCAATAAAAAAAAAACTGGATAACATTTATGAAATATTTTAACTTGAAACGGGTCAAATTTGACCCGAACACAATAGGAGGGTTAATGTGTGTTAACAGAATATTGAACTGGGGAACATAGGACCCTGGGAACATAGGACCCTGGGAACGTAGGACCCTGGGAATGTAGGACTCTGGGAACATAGGACCCTGGGAACATAGGACCTTGGGAACATAGATACGCTGGATTTCCCTTATGCAGGGATCTCACGCAATTCATCCACTAATTTGAATGTGCCTGAATTCTCAATACAGTCTCGCCATCAGTGGAGCATTCAGGAAAAAAAGTTCCCTCCAAGCTGATTTGGTTTTGGTTTGTTTGGTGCCCTGCCTCTAATAATTTATCACATTGACCAAATAATATCTTGTCAGTCATCAGTCGATGCTCAGCTTTGTCCCCAGAAATTTAATGGACATAAGCGGCCCAAATTTGACGGCCCAAATTTCCAAATCTAATCATAGATGATTAGATATCGAAACATCTCTCAACAGCTTCATGGATGTTCCTTGTCTTGAGGCTTCAGTTCTCTGTCTCCCTTTTAAAATTCGATCAAGATGAACAGTGAGACCTGTATAATCAGACAGAAACGGTGGGTTGTCATGTAATTATGGCAACATACAGTAATAATCCCTTCTGGTCTGCAGGTATCCGGGGCCCTAATGACTCCAAATGAAAATGACGGAGTGCCTCCCCGCTATTCCTCCTTGGCCTTCATAGAAAACTTAATGAAAAGGGTTTTATCTTCAGCATTCCTCTCTCTCTCTTCCTCTATTATTTTTTTTTATTCGCTCCTGCTCCACACTCAACAAGGCTAATTAGAGATGCACTGTGGACAGGTTTAAGATATGTCCTGCCTAATGTTCAGGAGGAAATGGCAGATAGAAGATAGCAGTCGTGATTGTGTCCTAATTAATTCATCTTCAGTGGAAGTCCGCCGAATGGAATGAAAAAGACGAGAGAGGAAGAATCTCTATCATTGTCGGATATGGCCTCTGAATGAGAAATACATTTTAATAAGAATCTATCAGACAAATGCAGATGGAGATACTTCCATACTTGATTAGAGAGCCGGATTCATGGCTGATTCAGATTCATGAGGAAGACGTCCTTCCCTTCAACCTTCAGGGTTGGGAATGAAAAGTTTGGTTCATATAAATGTAAAGCGTTGAAACGTACAGTGCATCACATATTACTTGGGGAGGCAGCGGTTCGCATAGAGAAGGGGGGTTTGTAATAGAAAGGTCAGTGTTTCAAATCCCCCCGACCAGCTGGGGAAATGTGGGTGGGGGAAGTGAAGGTGTAGCACTCTGCCCTCCCTCAGCAGCTACAGTACAGTCGAGGTGCCTTACAGAAAGACACTGAACCCCCAACTGCTCAAACTGCTCTGAAACTGAATACAGTTTCAGAGCAAATGAATTCAATTTCATAATATTACATTCAGTGTCAAGTTTATTGGAATTCGGTTTCAAACTAATAAATTCAATTTCAAATTATGCTATTCAGATTCAGTTTTTCAACGCAAGTATTCAAGTTAAACAATACAAATTCAAATTATGTGATTCAAATTCAGTTTTTTAAAGCAATTATTCAAGTTGAGCAGTTAAAATAAAATATAAATAATTCAATTTCAGTTTCTAGTGACATATTTCTAACCATATACATACCTCTGCAGGCTATAGATCGGCCTTTTTGCTGTGTCATCGCCATTCTTATCACTTTCGTAGCTGAAAAAGAGCATAGTGCGCTCAGTTGACTTTTCCTGGATAAATTGCAGCTTGAAATAAGTACTCAACAAAGAGAGAACAAATGGCAGGGCCACTAGCGGTTGGTCTGAGTGTTTCAAATCCTTTGAGCGCACACTAATAGTCCTTGTGAGAGGAACGCCTGACCACAAGGTGTCGAACACAAATGGTGAATAATGAGTGTGAGAGAGGGTGGGAGGTCTGCAGTTGAAAGGAGGAGAGTGAAGCAGACCTCCGCCCTCCGTTCACCGCCACATGCCTGCTGATGCTGAGCATTGAAAGTGCACAGCCACACAATTTCCACCGGCGCCCCAATGCATCAGCAGCCTCCACTCAGAGTCATTTATGGCCCAGAGTGAGTAAGGGGGAAGAAGAATCAAATAAAATCAAACATAATCTTCTATTTGGTTGCTGCAGCTCGATCGCTCAACAATGGAGTGCTGCAAGCGAGCGTCTGGCACCGCAACACATTTTGTTCAAGCCCAAAAACCAAATGACAAAGCACTATTAATGCAATTTGCATATCACATCTTCAGACGTTTGTCGGATCTGCTCTCATTAGCTAGCTTACGTGTCTCTATTGTGAAAATGTGACGTTATTTTTTGCGTCAAATACAGAGCAGTAAGTCCCTCAAGGGTTCTACTGGTGGCTGAAAAAGTGTCGATAGAAGTCAGATTACTTAATGCACCTTTGAATTTTGAGCGTGAAGAAGATGGACCACGTTTTTGAGAGATTGTCCTGTTGGTCAGGCCGACCTGTTAAGTGTAAAATCACAACCAGTGATGTGAGTTCTCAAAGTCAACAACTTTCAAATTCTAACAAAAGGACAATCCAGGCACTCCAAATATAAAAATATAACCACGAGGAAGAAAATATTTAAAAAGCCTTTATTGCAGTGGCTAAATCATTAAAAAAGCCAACATGTTTCAACCACTCTAGGTCTTCTTCAGGGCTTTAAACAGACAACACGGGTGTGGCCTCACCTATATAATAGCAACAGCCAATGGGAGGCAGTCACATGACCCAGATAATAATATGACAGGTGAAACAAATTGAAAATAATGAAAAAAAATATATAAATAAAACGAACATGAGACATGAGATGAGATTACACAGAAATATTACATGTACATCATAAACGGGAGATAGGTATCCATATATAGGTTTTTCATAGACTGTGAGAAAAAAGGAGAGCCTATACAGAGAAAAATTACAGAAAACATGTGAAGTCTATATCCTCATCCTCATTGCACTCTTTTTTCCCCCGTTTTCCAAGAGCACCCGATACATTTTTGATCCTAGTTTGACAATATAGAGCAACCAGTCATTTCCTTTTTTCTAACTTTCAAATTCTACTGGTAGTAGCGTTGAGGAGCCCATGTGCTGGGAGAACAGAGATCACTTATATGCTTCATCACTAGATATGCTTCTCAGTCATCTCATTTTGTCAAACACCAGGAGAGAGAGAGAGCGATGCATTAACGTAATAATTCCTCTCAATCTCATTGTTCTTGCTCGTTTTTCTTCATGGTGAAAAAGGCTTCATGTCAAAGCTACATACTCCCATGTTTTTTTTCGTTAGCCAGCAGATTAATGTACAAAAGCAAGAAAACAACTATTCTCAAAGAAAACGAAAAAAAAAAAAAAAAAAAATCTGGACAGTGGAACATGGTGGCTATCACTGCTCATGCTAACTACCCAGTTCTTCTTCTTCTGTTTATTACAAACTGGAAACGTAAAATGCATCATGTTTAAAATGTTTAGAACAGATAATCGAAAAACTTTCATGAACTGGATAGAGGTTGAATCACTATTGTGTGGATTATTCCTTTAAATTTAGACTTTAAACAAGAGAACAGCTGTACCCAGTGACTGAACTGGTGTGTGGGAACATGTTGGCATTTTCACATTTTGCAATAAGCCAGCCGTTTGATGAAGGCTTTTAATTTTCACTTGTGAGGGTTGGCTTTTGGTTTTTTTATTTCTTTTTTTTTTTAAGTGGCTTATTTTTCAACCAAAGAGCACCTTCTTTTGTGAGAATGCTTTTTTTTTTCTTGCTGAACTAAATAAATGGAAGTCAATGTTCAATATGCCCGGCGCACAGAGGAATGTGTCAAAGACAATGAGAGAAAAATCAAAAGAAAGTAGAAAATGAAAAGAAAAAATAGTGTAGAGTAGTCTGTCACAGAAATAATGAGAGGCTACAGGGACGTGATTAAGTGAGGAGCAGGGAAACAAATAAAGCGGTGAATCACTGAAACGTCATCTGGGATTTCATAAGTAATAAAATACTCTCGCAGCACTGTGGCTGGAGGACTCTTCCAGACATAGGAGACTTTAATAATCTTCTTCTCTACCCCTGGTGTACTCTTTTGTCCCTGCACACACACACACACACACTTAAGCATATCAATAAAACTCCTAGAGAAATCCCAAACCTAATCCACTAGCTTTATAAAAGTAAAGGGAGTAGTTCCTCATCTCTTGTCGTCCTCTTTTTATTATTTCAGCGCACTTTATGGGTCTTCTTGTTTCCATGACGTGGATCAGAAAAATGCAGTGTGAGCATCATGGCCACGCCGGCACCAAACCAGACTAAACCAGAGTCAATCAAACGGCCCTAACAACTGTTCTCTTCACCAACACCCCCGTACTCTGCGAGTTAGTCACTGCCGCCCACCAGGTCTGACTAACACACACACCGTTTCTCACTTTCTCTCATCTAACAAACAAACCACGCCAGCAGCTGAAAGGAGAATAATTAGCCTAGAGCTTGGAGAAAGTTTAGGGAAAGAGAACGGGTAACGCTCTGCCCTCCTTTAGCTACTACTGTCAAGATGTCTGTGAGCGAGACACTGAGCCACACGGTGGCCGGCAGGACTGTGGTTGTGCATGTGTCCCCAGAGGTGGGATGTAACAAAGTAAAAATACTTCATTACTATACTTAAGTAGGATTTTCAAGTACTTTACTCAAGTGTTTCTTTCACTGAAGACTTTTTACTTTTACTCACTACGTTTCAAAAGAGACTCGTCACTCTCGGGAAATCATCAACTGATTTTCAACATTTTTTTTTATTTTCCACATCAGGCGGCTTCCATCCCGGAAGCAGCTGATCAAGAGCCAGATGTGATTGGCTGCTTGTTCAGCAAAGCGACACCAGAAATGAAGGAAAGGGACAGAGAGAGAAGCAACACGGAGAGAAGCAATAAGAGAGAGAGAGAGAACTAGTGAATTCAGCTGCTAGAATTAACGTTTGTGATCTGAGCTGCAGACTCTTTCTCATCTGCGATTCAGAGGAACGCTCAACAGAAAACCAGTTTAGAACATTAGAAATGAATTTTGGAGAACGACTTTTACTTTTATACTTTAAGTAAATTTAAGACCATGTACTTATAGTTTGACTTGAGTAAAGGATTTGAAATGGTACTTCAACTTCTACCAGAGTATATTTTTAGATGAGTATTTACACTTTTACTTGAGTAAGGAATTTGTGTACTTCTACCACCTCTGTGTGTCCCCAATAAATCACTGGCTCCAGTGCTCTGATTTGCTCCATGCTAACACTTTAGCATACACTATGTTGAGTGATAGCAGGCTCCATGCTATCAACAAAATGGTATGATCTTAAACTATATGTGGTTAAGTCTGGTAGTTTTGTGTAGGAGATTGGTAAAATTTGCATAGAAAATAATACAAAAATATTGTACTGATTTGAACTAGCAAGGAATAATTTCCCTGTTTCCATAGCAAGTGTTGGGCAATGGGAGAATGTAGGCTATACAGCTAGCCTCTGTGCAGCAGATGAATATGTGGTTGTTCACCTGAAATTGTTCCAAAAATAAACCTGGCTACATTTTGAGTTAAAGCTACACTAAGCGTTTTTTTTTCTGACCACTAGAGGGTGACAGAAACCGCAACACATTTGTAAACACACACAGCAAAGCAATAGGCGACGGAAGCCCTTAAGGACAAACTGTGCATAAAGGCTAATGGCTAAAATAAACATACCTAAGGAGAAATATCGCCGGTTACCAGTATCGCTTTGCCAGATTTTGCTCCCACTGAAGGTTACATGTCCCACAATGACAAGTGAAGAGGTAGGTTTCAAGTTTACTACTTGAAAACGTTACTCGCTCACTTCATCGATTCTGCCATTACCAGAATTTTTTTCAGGGAGGGGAGAGGGAGAGAGAGGAGAGGAGCTAGTTAGTAGATAGTTAGCTAGGCTTTTGTTTTCGGGATTTTTTTTAGGCTTGGATTGGTTACAGGGTCTGAAATCGCTTATTGCAGGTTTAATGGTATTTTATTTTTACAGTGTATGCAAGCATGTAAGCAACTTTTTACTAGGCTGTTCAGGTCATCAGGTCAGGCTGTTCTTCCTTTGGATAATGCTAGTAGCTATCACTCAGCATAGTGTATGCTAATGCATTAGCATGGAGCACCAGAGCCAATGATCTACCGGGGACACATGTATGATTTTGGTGTTGATGTTTCATCACATTTGTCCACCAAGCGACCTCTTGAGCACTTGAAGCGGGGAGCTGAGAACACGTCTCCAGGTGTTGTTGCTGTGATTACCGTTAGCCTTGTTAACGTCAGCTACAAAACCGCCCCTGCCTCATCCTCATTGGTTGGTAGAACTCTGAAGTGACACTGATGAGCGGTGCGCTTCAGACAAAGTTGAAATAGTTTCAACTCGTAACAGGTCCAGCCTCACGGCGCTCAAAAAGAGGTGAGGTACCTGTTTTGGGTCACGACTTTTCCATAGGAAATAATGAAAGAAGAGCGCCAGTGCTTTTTTCACAGGTCTTTGGTGGACACAGGGCCTTCATGACTTCATTGACCAACAGAATAATCTCCCGAAAACTTGGTGTACTCCTTTAAGAAGCCCATGTGCTGGCAGAACAGAGATCACTTACAGAGATTACTGGATATGTTTCTCACAGTCATCTCTTTTTGTCATTGTAAATATCCATGTTTCGAATGACTCATTGCCATCATAAACACAGATACACACACACCAGACACACACACACACAAGCTTCCATCCTCCAAAAAGCCCTAGAGATTTCATACAAGCAAGGTTATGTGCATTGTGCAAAAATTTTTTATTGAGCTTTAATACAAAGCACATTGGTAACTCAATTTCTCAGAAAAGAAGGGTCCTCGCTCAGCAGAGGCTTCAGGTCTGTGCCTACAAGAGAGGAACGCCACAACAAATCTGTATTATCTCCGTTCACCCCCGATCACAAAAAGCAGAACAGGGACTAGAGCGCTTAGCGAACCCAGACCATAACCATATTATATTAATGAATAATGAATTCGAGCTTAATGGGTTGGATGGCAAACTGTCCGTGCCAATGTCAAATGAAGGGATACGCAGGCTATCCAAACGAGCTTTAGATGTTCGGTGTAATGAGGTCTAGTTACGGTGTTGAGTGGAGCGTGAACTTGAAGTGACCCAGAGAAAGAGAGGGAGAGAGAGTTGTGTGTGTGTGTGTGTGTGGGGGGGGTGTTGTTGTAAAGACTCGTACGGTTCACTGCGTTAATTTTCCCATCATGGACTTCACGGTTATCCGTCGATTGCTGCTTATTTTAGCCCACAGAAATAGCCCCCCTCTCCCGCCCTCCCTCCCTCCCTCCCTCCCTCCCTCCGTTTGGTTGCCATGGAGAACATTAACACTTACTGTAAAGACCTGAGACATTGATTTCTTCTCCGGCTCTGTCTTCTGATTCCCCCACCCCCCCCCCCAACCCACTCTTTGAGCCAACATTATGTATAATCGGCAGCCTCCCAGCTCCCCCCCCCCCCCCCCCCCCACAGAGACATGTTCTCCGGTGTTGCCTGTTGCCCCCGCCATGCCAGCAGAAGCTCGCTGATGCTTTGAAATGTCAAACCCATCAACGCCCACACTACATGTTTCATTTTTTTTTTTTTTTTTTTTTTTAACAAGGCGAGGCATGTGGCGTATTTTACACCGGAGACCCGTGTCATCGCATGAAGACAAAAGTTTTCGCACAAGAATAGAGAGCAATTTGAAACGAGGAAGAATGAAGTAAAAATTAGGACTGAATGGGAGCGAAAACAACAATGTAGCTGCCCAACTACTCCCTTTTGTTACAGCTAAACAAATCGCCCACTATTTGTACGAATCTCTTCTTCTTTCAAGCGAATCCTGCTTGAATATGAGCCACATTAACTTGTTGTGCCATTCTTAAAGCCACAGTATATCTTGTTAAATACGGCAATCTTTATAGAGTATTTAAATCATGATAGCTGTTCTTGATATTATTTCAAACCACATAACCAGATGATCAGAGAGTCATGGGATAATCCGGTATGATCATAGTAGTGTAAGACTTGTACAGTAGAACACAACATTTTAAATTGAGTTTTATTAATCTGTTGTATCTCAGACTTGTCATACAGACAGTCTCTCCTCCATATACGGTAATGTCTTATCCCATAAAGGGTATATACTATTGGACATGGCCAAAGAGCATGCAGTATTGTAGCTCCTTTATGTCTCCAACATAAATCATTATGGGATAGATAGATCCATCCTGTATAATCTAATGGGAGTAAAATAAAGCCTATGAAGCACTTCCAACTGTATACCCTTTCCTTTGGCTTATATTTTTCCCAATATTTGAAATTAAATTTAATCAGGTTTTCTGACATATCTCAAATTGTAAGTCTTTCTGCCACGCCACCGTCAGATTTTTGCAATTATCATCAATTACCTTTAAGATCATTTTATAACATATATAAGCTGATTGTTGAAAAGAAAGAAATCTTTGGACACAAAAGAACCCTAATTGTTACACTATGGTAACTAACTATGATTAATTTCATTCTTGTGCAAATCCCCTGAAGTGAAAATGCCTTCTTGAGCTCACTTTTCTCAATAAGTTGATTGTTAGTAGTTCTACATCTGGGAGTCTGAGCCCCCCTCTTTCTGTTGAGGAATGTATTTTCTGCATTGTGCTACGTGGGCTTTTCCCTTCCCATAAGAAGTCTTTGATTAGACTGTTGTACTGTTTAAAAAAAAAAAGTGAAATACTAATTGGGAGCATCAGTGAAACATGCTCAATTTCAAACCTTTTTTGCATAATCAATGCTAAATTGATCTCTACAATCTGCAACAATATATTGTCAGCATACAAAAAAACCCCATCAGAGGCTCCAACGCTACTATGAACAATAATGGGGAAAGAGGACACCCTTGTTTTGTCGATCTTGACAGCTCAAAGGATGGCGAGATCATTCCATTAGTTTGTTCTCCAGCTCTCACATCAGAATATAACGCATCGATCCATTTCCCAGAACCAAATCCATTAAGCACATATATGAGCTTTTCCATTCTACTCTGTCAAATGCCCTCTCTGTATCAAGAGGCAGGGCAGCGACAGGGTAGGATGCAGATCTGGGGTGGGCTTGAAGTAGTTCTTCAAGACATTAATTTGTTTCAAGCGTGTTTCCCGAAATCCCTCGGAACTCAAATAGACCGCAAAATCTCCCCTTCTTTCACGACAACCTGGCAGTAGTCATGAGACTTCAAGTATCTCTTTGCAGTGTTGTGGTTTTCGAGAACGGTCGCTAGGCCACTACGACTTGTTCTCTGTCTCGTCCCGGTCTTGGACCAAATTTGTCTTGGTCCTGTCTTGGTCTCGGCTCCCGTCTTGAATTTCTCTCATTTGTATAGAGAAAATCACAGAAATGTATGGCCAAGTACATGTCCTTGTGGCCTCTTTTAATGTGCCGGTTTAGTACATTTTGGAAGGACCGAATGATCTTCTCTGGCGCCTTGCTGCCATGGATTACTAATATGCCAAATTTAACTAGAAGAGCTGGCGAGAGAAGCGCAATCTTTGAAAATGCTACGTTAGCCTCGTCGCTAACGTTAGCTTTCAGTTGAGTTTTGACAGTTTGCTAATCACTCCTGCAACAGACTCATCTGCACAGTTCTCAAGCAAGTGTCACACACTTTACGGCCTTAATGTCCAGACTTGTGTTATCACCACAGCAACTAACGCTTAAAATGCATTTTAGCCAAATTACCATAGCAAACAGTGGAAGGACCGTTCTATCCATTCAAGTTCTGTGACTACAACACTGCTCTTCACTTTCTTCAATTCCTGCAGCTAGTGAGAGCTTTCGTCATCTCCTACAGTAGAGAAAATTGAATGTGTGGGAGTTTCAAATGGCTCGGAATGACGCAACAGAACACGGCAGGCACACAAATAGATCTTTTGTCCCTAGTGCAATTAACTTCATGAACAAGCTGCACTAATCGTACATCGATGTGAGGTTTTTGTTTTATTAATGTGATGTACATGGATGTGATGTTTTATTGTGCTTTAATTGGTGAGACCAAAGATGATTTTCCTGCCTTGGCTGCACCATAAAGTTCTATTCTATTCTGCGCACATACACACACATGCAGCCTAATTTATGGTTCCATTGCATTTTAGAAAGTCCTATCTTCAGCTGTCTTTTATATGTAAATAGGTAATTAAGTAATTAGGAAAACTTTTTAATAGATAAGAATTGATCAATACATTGTCTGGGTAATAACTGACTGTACAATCATGATGACTCCAAACATTATTTCCCTTATGTCATTGTGGATGTTCTACACTAAGGCCTCATGTTGAGTGGAAAATAGATTAATGTCATTATATTTAATAACTGATATAGCTCTATCAAAAGGTCTGCATACTATTATTGGTCTCATCTTGGTCTTGATTGAGATGGTCTTGACTATAACACTGTCTCCTTGCAAACTCTAAACTATTCATATAAATAAGCTTCGCTCCACAACATCAAAAGCATTAGAGGCTTTTCCTTTTTGCCACAACCCTTATTGTGAAAATAACTACATATGTAAATAATGCTACCTCTCTTTCACCATTGTATTTATTAGGCTACACCAAATTACAGTCGTCTACTGACTACAGTATCCTGTAGTCTGCGTTAATACCCTACGCTGAGCCAGGCATGAGGTTCAAGGATGTTGGAGTAGGTGCAATTTCCTGACATTAAATTAATTCCATATTGCAAATGAAAAGAGTCACTTGAGTGATGAACCATTTGGTTCATGCTGCACCACACAGCAGTAGACTAATTTAATAAGGAATAAGCTTAGATTTTTCCATGCCTTATGGGCTCTAGGTGATAAATGGAATCAAATTGCAATATACTGCATTTCACTTGCACATTTAAATAGTATGTACATTATTCAAATCTACATGTGATCTGATTTACAATTTTATTTGCTAATTGATGATTCGCTATTGGGAAACTCACTCCTGTTTAGCCACATGAGATGTAAAGATTGTGTAATAGTGTACACGATAACTTCCTTAAGTCCTATTAATCCTATAACAAAAAATAACCTGGTCCCTATGGATAATAGTTGGAATCATTCTTTCCTGTCTAAATGCCAAAATCTTCGAAAGGACCTTAGAATCCACATTACAAAAGCATAAAGGTCTAAAATTAGCAGGATCAGTTCTATCTCTATTGTTTTTGGACTTAAACTTATTAACATTTCTTCAAATGATTCTGCCAGTGTACCAAGACGAACCACCTCTGTGAATAATTCCGTAAGGACTGGCGCTAGAATATCCACATATGTTTTATAATATTCTATCGGTAGTCCATCTAGTCCTGGTGATTTCCCATTTCACATCACTTGGCTGTCTGATGGCACTTCTGACCTCTGCCTCTATAATCGGTGCATCAAGGTCCTTGCTGTGTTCCAGAGATATGGTTCCAGCACTTCTAATGTGCAGTTTAATCTCTTGTGAACTGGAAGAACTCTTTTTCTCCCCACGTCTTTCCCACTGCTTTTAAGGATGCACCGCTAGTCGTGTTTTCCCCACAGCGACCGGCCCATGTGGCTGAACCTTTCAAACGAATGCTTAGCTGTTATCCAAGTCTGCCCTGCTGATGTTTGAACAAGTAAAGAGCAAGCAAATCCTGAGCACAGTGATAATATCTTGGCTTAATAAGATCTGGACAAACAAGTCCCCAGACGCTTTTTTATAGCCCACTTATAATGGTTTGGACTTCTGTGGACTCTCATTTATGCAAAGATGCTGTATACACACTCACATATTTATTTATGTACCATACACCCTTGCACTGACACACACACACACACACACACACAAACACTCTCACACAGCTGCCTCCCCAGGGACTGTAAGAAGAGCTCTCTCACGGTTGAGATGTCCGATTATGGTAAAACTTGCTTTAATTCAAGAATATCATTTCTTTCAACATTTTATACGAACAATCTTTTCAAGGCGTTACATAACCTGTGTTTCATAACCTCTACTTTGCTGACATGATCTATGTTCATCACTACCCCCCTATTCCTCTCAAACAGCATCCCATCATGCAGTCTGTCCTGGGTTCTATCCTTTGCAGACATCAACCGCATGGTCACACATGTTTTTGGGAAGCTCTGGCACTAAGAATTTCTGACTATTTTCATACTTTTTTTTCTTCCTTTTTTTATGTGTGTTCTACTGGAAAAACATCATAGTTTGTCCCTTGATTGCCAAATTCCTGTTTTATGCCCTAATCTTTGAGGGATGATTTTGGGGCCTCTCCCTATCATGAAAGTGGCTGGATTGAAGTTGATACACAGATAGTTTTTTTTCTTCTCATGTATTTTTTCACTCTCAAAGTCAACTCCAACACTCGGTTGAGATGTCTGTTTATAAAAGGCCATATATAGGTGATGAACCGCGATATATTGGTCTAACCCTATCCATACTACAGTCCATACTGCAGGACAAAGACACACAACCTGGATTTAATTGGAAGCATTTTCTAGTCTTCCTGCCTTTTTCCCCCTCCATCCAGACGGGTTTTCCATTTGGAGAAAGACAAAGGAAGCCTTCACCCCACAGCGTCTGTTGCCAGTGGTGAAACATGGTGGCGGATCTGTATTCGTATGGCAGCAGCCCCTGGGAGTCATTACGGTTCGACGATTGCTCTGCGCGGTCGCGTAAATGCCAAGGAATATGAAGTCATTTTACACGACAAGGAGCACCCTAGGGTGCGAGCGCCGTTCCCTCGTGATGTTCTCATATTCCAAGATAATAATGCCTCCGTACAAAGTGCTAAACAAATTCAAGAGTAGTTTCCTGAACAGCAGGATGAAGTCAAACTCCTTTCATGGCCCCCAGCCAGCAGATGTAAACACCACTGTTATAGGGAGTGGATTAAACCTCCTTCATCCCTCAAAGAACTGGAGGCTTTCCTTCTTGAAGAAAGATCCAACATCCAGCTACACACAGTTCAGGATGCAAGATGACAGCAGGACAAGGACTGAAGCTGTTCTGAAGGAAAACAGTGGCTCTACTACTCATTAGATACTTCATATTCATACAGTCAGCTGTTTCTGGCATTGTGTCTACCTCCTGTATAGAAACACAGCAAAATCAACCTGTCCGTTCACAGCCGCCCACTTTAGATCGATTGCTTCATTTTCTCAGCCGAGTAGGCAACACATCACCACCGCCATAAAGACAATACGCGCACCGTCATGGGAGATTTGGCCGACGGTTATTATGGAATTCAATATTTCACTGATCCCTGTTGCCGCCTTGGACCGTTTCCCTACACTGAGCTGCCAGAGAGCGAGAGACACCATGATACACATTTCTACTTCCATAAAGGCAGCCAAGCCACACAGTAGCAGCCTTCTGTCATCTCGAAAAAAAAACCCTGTCCACTCTCTCTACACGCGGACATAAGAGTACAGCTCATTTGTTGTAGAGCTATTTTGGTTCGTTAGAGTTACGTGTTCCTCCGGCGTTCCTGCAGCACTCGCCCACCCATTAAGTCTGAAAGGAGGTTGTCCAATGGCACGGAATCTCTCATTAAGGAGAGATTATGTGGGGGTGGAGTGGTCTCCATTTAGAGCCAATTGCCAGCCACCCTGTCTGAATGCCTGCCTGCCTGCCTGCCTGCCTGTCTGTATGAATGCAGCATTAACCCTAACAAAAATCATATTAAAACAGCTTTGGAAACTGAAGATATTTAAGTTTCACCGATGGACGACTACGGGTTTCATTTCGATGCCGTACAGGTTTTCAGGCGTCTATTCAACATCAAAATGCTGGCTGGGTATTGTCTGAAAAGCGCACAGCTGCCTGTGTCTCCTCAAAAGACAGTGTCAGGGAGCCAGTAAAATGATTTTGGTGACAAAGTTATAGAGAAAGACATGCCAGGACGTCGAAATCCAGTGTGTCTAATGAAGATGTCAGACGCCATAGGGAAGGAGGCAGTGAATAAAGCTCTAAATGAATCACAGCGGGTTCACTCACACATCCTGAGCTAGTCTTCTAAGAGGGATTTATGTCTGTGTGTGTGTGTCTGTACATCTCTGTGTGTATGAATGTGTGTGGTCGGGGGTCATTTTTGGTTTTGATTCCTTATCCACCGATGCTTTCGTCTCCACTTTTGTTCCACTTAGTGCTAAAGCTATTCTTATTTGGATACTTTATAATGACGGAAACACTAATTCTAAACACTGTCCTGATATGTTTCTGCATTAGAGATATTGGAGATCATATTTACATTTCTTTTGTTAGCAGTGGTACCATTTTCCAGCCATGGTGCCATGCAGCTAAACGCATATAGAGGAAATACTAGTATCTGGATCATATGCATGTCTGTCCTGGTGGAGGCATTGATTAAGATTCTGAGGTATGCTCGTGCATATTAATGTGTGTATATATGTGCGTCTGTCCTAATTGAAACAATTAAGTGACAACCCCCCCCCCCCCGGTCATTTCTAGGCATCAACATCAAACTCTGACAACGCTCATATTTTGTGTGTACCATGTGACGTCTGTGTTGTCAACGTCATTGTTCCAGGTCAAATGTGATGTTCTGCCGCCAGGACTAACAAGGATGAGTCCAGCACTAGTCAGACAGCAGCCATAGCATGACACACACACACACACACACACATACCTGTGAGACCATTCCACTGACTTACATTCATTCCCTAAACCCTTGAATCACAACTCCGACCATTTTCCACCCGGACTCTATTTTCCCATCGTTCCCATCTTCCATCACGCCGATCGATTCTGACCAAAATCTCATCAATTGCTCCACTATAGAGCTGTTTGCAAGTAGCTCGATAGTGAAGCAATTGTCGAGTTTTTGGTCTGGATCAATAGGTATAATGGAAAAAGATGGGAAAATAGGGACCAAAAATGGCCAGAGTTATGCTTTATCCTACCTTGATGCGCGACCCAACCAACCCTCACCCATAACGTGACCCCTACTTGTAACGGTAACCTTAAAAAAAAGTCAACCGCAAACATCTCGTCCTCCGCAAATGATGCAATGAGTTTTGGATGTGCGATTGTAGCGCCCCCCTAAGGCAATTCATTGTCATTTTGAAAATGCCAGAGCATAGTGGTGAGATGAGTTATCGCGCGTAACACATGGCCCAACAGACGGACAAATGTATGTTCATTGGTGTAGCGCCCCCCCCCCCCAGTGGTGAGATGCATCATTCTCCCAAGTTTTTGTAAAATCGGATCAGGAATCTCCGAGTTATGGCACGTAACACATGGACCAACAGACAAACAAGTCTAGTCTAGTTTATTTATATAGCCCTTTACAAGCATGTCTCAAAGGGCTTTTACATGGCATCATATACAGTACGTCATATACACACTACATCATATATATACATACTACATATACACATCATATACATCCTATACTGTGTCATGTAGGTTACATACTTTATATACATACTATACATCATATACTATGTCATATACATCATTTTACTAGATTACATACATCATATACCATACTACACAAGCACACTCATGCCTATGGGCAATTTAGAGGCTTCAATCCACCTGACCTGGTCTCTGGACTGTGGAAGGAAACCGGAGCCCACGCAAACACAGGGAGAACCGGGGCGTAGATTTGAACCCACAACCTAATGTAGTTCAAATGTATGTTCATTTGATGTAGCGCCCCCTGCTGGAACACAGTGGTGAGATGCATCATTCCCCCCAAGTTTTCGCAAAAATCGCATCAGTGGCGTCTGAGATATCGCATGTGACAGACAAACAAATGAACTAACAAAAAAAAAAGACAACAAGCATAATCTGCTCGAGAGGACTGGCAAAATATCCTCCCAGATGGGTATTTTTTAATTGGACGCCTAATGTGAGAAGTTTTCCAACACAAAGTTAGAGGTACAAAAACTCACGCAGACCCATGTATGCAAAAGGGCCGCAGTCCCTAACCCTGCTACCACTGTCATTAAAAATAACAGTGTAGCTTTGCCAGACAGAATGATTAGTACCAAAGTCTTGCTCTCCAACCCACTCCCTGTTTTCCCCTCGCAAGTTTACCTCCCACTCCCTTCAGGATCTCCAGCTTATTAAAATGCATGAGCTTTGTCCAAAAAACACATGCCAGCAAGCACACATGATAAAAAAAAAACATTTGTATAAACTTGTTTTTATGTAATTGGTTTGATTTCCCGGTCTTTCAATCATGTACAGTTTCTTATGTTTTTTTTTTATCTTTGTATCTATGTATTTATTTTTATTCCAAGCTATTTTCCTCTGACTGTATTTTACTGTTCTTGCTTTTTCTTTTTTGTAAACTCTGCTTTTAGATAAGTGCTATATAATTTACGTTGTGTAATAACAGTAATAATAATAGTGATATGCACATGGATGCACTCGAATAAGCTCAAATTCTATCTTGCTCTCTTCCTCACACACGCACACACACACACACACACACACACACACGCACACGTCACTCTCATCCTCCTAAAATTTCAATTGCATGCCAAGTGAAATCTTGCTAGAAACATTTTATTGAACAATCCTCATTGCCATTTTGGTGAAAGCTCTCATGTCTGGCACTTCTTGTCTGCAGGCTCTCAGATCATTTCTAAGTTTGTGTGTGTGTGTGTGTGTGTGTGTGTGTGTGTGTGTGTGTGTGTGTGTGTGTGTGTGAGCAAGAGAGGAAAAAAATGGGCAGGGAAACAGAGAGAGATTGAGATTGAACTCATATTTGAGTGTCTGTGTTCACTCTGGTGGATTGAAGTCCCATGACATCTCTTGTCTTTTTCTATAGAGAACGAATGATGTACCAGTGCCGATTGCTAGATTTTTTTTTTTCATCTCCAAGTTTCTGTCTCTGAGCGATGTGCATTGCTAGCCATCAGAGACGTATCCCATCATGCATCAGTCCTGTTCGCCTCTATCATCCATTTGTACTGCAGTTGTTTTTGCAGCCGGTTATATCTTACATCTTGAAAAGTAGAACTGTGTAGACTCTCATTAAACTTCTAATGACTAAAAGGCGACCGTGATCTGTGAACCGCATCTCTCAAGATCAGCGTAATACCTTAGTGCAGTAAAAACTGTCTCTGTACAGCTTCATCTGTATTTTCACTGCACAGCTCCTCATTTGACCGAAAAACAATATGAATATGGTTGTGTTTGTTATATTCCCTTCAAAACAAAGGGATCTAGCAAAAGAGCCAGAGAAAGGGGGGAAATGGTTCCTAATAGAAACTCATAGGCTTGTCCGTGAAAAAGCCTTTCCAAAACACAACCACCATGGATGTCAAGAATGTGGATCAAGAGCATTCCAGTCAGAAAGGCTTGTCGATGCAAACTGAAAGTGGGTGACCAAAACTGTCCATGTGGAAGAGCGCTCCAACAGCAAAAGACCCAGTGAAATACCTCCAAGAAGACCCAAATAAATTCTCAGGTCAGCCCAAACGTTCCGCATTCCACTTAAGGAGGTAGCATCTGCAGCTACTGTCGCGCTAATTAATCAGGATGGAGAAGCTGGCTGGTAATTGGGAGCCAGGGTTAGGGTTAGAGCAACAGGTCAACACCCACTGAAACAACTAACAAACACCCATAACATTCACTGTGCCCAAAATCACTCCTACCGGTACAATCCAGTGAATGAGCAATATCACCATGCTGTGACCATTTCAGCATGTCACATTCAAACCATACTGAAGCTGCATTCATGTCGTATGGGGAAAATTGTTGAAACGACTTGTGAAAAGCAAAGATTTGGAAGTGTTCATGTGTTAGAACTCGTTTGAAGCCGTCAACGTTCTGATTGACGTTTTCTGTAGACTGTAGTTGCTCCTGATTGGCTTTTTCACACTTAACATGCGTGCAGTCGGTGGTGATACATTTGAGTGCATGTCTTACAGCAAAGCAGACATTGCAATGTCAACCACAACTCAAAAATCCAGAAAGTCACTGTGTCCTGTCATGGCATTTTAAGAGTTGTAATGACAAAATTACTTAAATGATGAAAGTTGTTCATTCTGTCGGTTATATTTGACATTCAACATTACCCTAGACTTCAGATATTTCTTTGTTGGTGACATCAGAATCCAGGAAGACGGAGAAATCAGGGTCCATCGCCAAACCCAGAGTTCCCAAGTCATACTTACCATGTGAAAGCTGAGTGAACAGTATTTTCTAGTAGTATTTCCCATCTGAAATCTGAGTCAACAGTATTTTCTAGTAGTATTTACCACGTGAAAGCTGAGGCTGCATAGTATGCTATAAATAAGCGTAGAGCAAATGGGGGTTATATAAACATACTCAACAAACAATAGAACATGCTAAGGAATATGAAATACGTGTGGTATGAAATAAGTATGAATAAGCCACCTGGACATGTAGGCATGTGCTGTAAAACACTAAACACCTTATCAAATGTATTCAATTTACAGATGTAGATAAAATGTGCAGATATGTACATTCCACAGCCTTTTACCCTACAATTTCTACTCATATTCTTGGTAGTGTTGCTAAGATTGCTATTATGTTCCTGTCAAGTAATGGCGCAGCCCTCTCTTTCACATAACCATGAACTGACACTGGGAGCTGTAGGTCATGGAGCCATTGACTCACTGTAATGATTAGTATCTAAATAGTGAGAATGCAGTGTGTTCCTCTGAAACCTGCACTAGGCAAGAAAATCCAGCCGTCTTATCAGGCTAAATCACAAAGTGGGGCTGCAATAGCGAAGAGCGTCCCATCCCTGCTAATTGAGACACTGTAGATTCACCTTATTTGCCCTATTTGAAATTCTGGTGTCAGCTCTGGACATTGGTGGGAACCACTTTGTGATTTCGGCAGAAATCTGAGATTGTTGTTTTCCTTGATTTCGGTGGTTATTGGTCATTGCTTTAGTGCTTTGTAGTCAGTGTTAACCACTGGCCACATACTGTAATAATGAATACAATGAATGTAGACTTCTTAAAATTGTTGTTGCACTCCTCTCTCTGCATTGAAACTTTAAAGCATGTTGCACTTCTGGCCACACCCTAATCATTGATGTCAAAACTGTATTTTGCATCAGGTGGCAAAAGAGTGGCCAGAAGTGCAACATGCTTTAAAGTTTCAACCCAGAGAGGTCCCATATTTTACTGATCATTTCCATATGAAACACCCAAAATGATGTACGTTTGGCTACTCTTGGCCTATAAAAAGGAAGGGTTGGTACAGCAAAATACGCATACCCTACACGCAAACTACAGACTGGCACATAGCAAAAGCTTCATGAAGCAGAAATTTACTGAAGCAGAAGTTGATGTGATGGCAGCAGAGGTTGCCGCCAGGCTGTCAAAAAAAACTGTGATCGTGTTATCTGTCAACAGAGTTTCAACCGAGAAAAGGACCCTCAAGGAGGTTTGGCTCTAAAATAAAAAATGTGTAATTCTCCAAAAAAGCCTAACCAACCTAACCATGTCATATTAATTCTCTGAGCATACTTTAAAGTGATGTTGAACTTTGGTAGTTGGGTTGTGTAGCTTCCTAAACATAACCCCAAAATCAGCAATTCCCGCTCCGGGGCTCCAGTAGAGACGATTGGAGAATTGAGAGATTGGAGAATTAAGTGAGTCACATTCTTTATGTTATTAAACCAACAATGTAACATCAAAATCCGGTCGAAATAATTTCAGTGTTCACTTGTTCAAACTGGAAGGTTTAATTACATAAAGAAAGCGATTCACTTAAAAAAAAAAAAAAAAAGAATGACTAGTTTTTTCATATATTGTCATAATCTACTTTGTTCGCCTTCGTTTATGTGCGAGAAGCGTGATTTTGAGATGTTTCGCCATATAATGGCAGTGAATGGAGAGAGAAAAAAAATCCCCAATCGTCTCTACCGTCTCGCCCCGGAGCAACACATAACAGAGAATCAGGATATATCATGTCCAGGAAGCTGCACAACCCAAGGTGCTACCAAAGTTCAACAGCACTTTAAGGGTGCTTTCACACCAGCCTTGTTTATTCCATTTGAATCGAACCCCGGAGCGTTTACTCCATCGGTTCGGATCGCTTGGGGCGGTGTGAACACCCTAATGGAACCCTGGTGCGGACCAAACAACTGCTCTCTGGTCTGGTGGTCTCAGGCCGCTTCCAAGTGAACTGTGAGGCGGTTCATGTCTGGTGAGAACACCATTCAAACCAATCGCAGAAAGCGCATGGATCAACTGTTTTGGGATTTTTGCATAATTGCAATCGTCAGCTCTATAGTTTGGACCAACTAACCTCACTGGTCCCCTATGGCAAATGCAAACAAGTCGTGGTGGGATCTCATCAGAGCCAGCCTTCTTCTGTGATAAGACTGTCTGATTGCAGAGTGTCCTCCTCGAAATGACTGTATTATGAAATGATTTAATACCCACATTCTTGACAGGCGTTCATATGCGTAATCCTCTAGAGTCTGCTGATCTGCCTCCAAACCAAGACCGACATGAACCGAACCTGATGCTGCTCAATGATGTAAGATATAGCATAGGCAGAAGTTGTGAGGGTTGCGTTGTATTTTTACCCGCTAACTGACAATTGATCAAACAGCATTTTCAACAATGTGACTTTGTGTACAAGCTCTGGACCGTTTGATTTTTGGCTTTCTGAAAGCGAACCGGACCAACTGAAAAACGAAACGATGTATCATTCTCGGATCAGGTGCGAACCAAGGAGGCGGACTATCAGGTGAGAAAGCGCCCTAAGAGCCCGCAATACCTTGATGAATGTGGAGAGAGAGAGAGAGAGAGAGAGAGAAACAGAGAGAGAGATTGTCGTGACCCTGGACTCCATCAGGTATTTTGTTCTCCATCTCTATCAACTCCCTCATCAGTCCTGATGGAGGATGAAGGGGGCAGAGAGGGAGAGAGAGGGATCGAAAATGAGGGTGAGAGGGAGAAAGAGAGAGAGAAGGAGAAAGAGAGAGAATGATAAATTGCGGCAGTGTGGAACTGAGGACGGGCTTACAAGCAGCAAGACAGACAGACAGACATGTACTTGCCAATAGACCCCGGGGCTTTCCAGTGTGTTCGGCTGCAGACAAAGCACTTGGAAGGTGTGTTTTATGGCCTCTCTCTCAGTCCCCTCTTTCCGGCCTTTGTAGCTCAATACACGAGATCAATAAGAACCTTTTTGTCTCGAATGAGATGCTGCGTCATGTTGTTTTTGTTTTGTAAAAAGCGAGGCTGACGATGGAGGAGAGAGAGAGGGGAGGAGGGAAGGCGTGAGGAGACAGCTGATGAGTACAACCTTCAGCTAAAGAGAGCCACTCAAATTGAAGTGTGTGTGTTTGTGTGTGGGCGGGCGGGTGACTTCTCGCAGTAGATGAAGTGGAGAGCAATAACAATCAAGGTCAGTCTGAGCACTGTAGTCAACTTCATCACCTGTCTTGTTGCTAATTGGATGCTGGTTGAGTGTCACCATAATGCTGTGTACTGTGGCACTAGGCGGCAAACCAGATGTTCATTATTATGACAGCAAACTCTGCCAACGCTTCTAATGAAGATAATAACAAGTGACTAAAGAAGAACTTTCTTCTTCTGACTGAACATCTTGAGGTCAAAAACTGTTCTTCTAGGAAAAAGATGCACCGCAAAAACTTTGGTTCCCTGCTTGGCTTCTGTGTAAGACATCACTGCCTTAAAACACTCAGAGGGTCAAGAAACTCATTTCAGTGTGCTTTGATATCTTTTCATTTATAGATGCGTAGAAGCAGAAACTGGCCTTGCCAAGTTCAGAATGTCAATTTAACCAGTCGAGTGACCTGGCTTCCTATTAATTCGCAGTGGGAATGAAATTATTTCATTTCATTACACATTATTAGAGTAGTAGACATTTGGATTAGAATGGAGAAACACTTACTAGCTCATGATATAGGATCATGATAGGACCATGATTCACAAACAGCTCTTCACAGAACCTTAGACTGAAATTGGCCAAGTTCTTCTATGTTGCTGACCCCCCCCCCCCAACACAACCAATGCCCAGAAAATATCAGACACAATACCAAAATGTACCAAGCATTAAAAAAAATAAAGTTTTAGCTATCAAGGTGAGGCTAGCGGCCACAGCGCAGAGTCATTGCATAGCAAAGTCATAGTAACAAGCAGTAAGAAAAGAAAATACTCCAATTCACCAACAAAATGTTCCTTCTCTAGCTACTTTCTGTAAAGCGGCACTGCTGATCTGCCTATGTAGCTCCTAGCTAGTTAGCTAATTAGCGACTGTCTGTTTACGCCTACGATTCTCATTGTACTAATAATACCCCATTTCCCCAAACGGCTATACTGCAGCAATTTATTTGCATTAAAGGAATAGCTCAGTATTTTGAACCCTGGGCCCAAATAACATGTTTTCCGTCATGATCCCTATTAGTAGAAACCATAACTTCGCTAGCCCAGGGCTCGACAGTGCGAGCGTTTCACTCGCATTTGCGACTATCATCAGGGAAATGCTCGACTAGCATCTCATAATTATGAGATACAAAGTCATACTATTGAGAAAAAAATCTCACTTGATGATGAAAAAAAAAAAAAAAAAAAAATGCGCCAGATTTTTTTTAACAGGTGGCAGAAACGGGCTTTCATATGTTTGTATTGTCTGCTCTTGTCTGTAGGAGAAAGTCATGGAGTGGATGTTGTGCGTGTCATCTCTTTGACCAGCTGAGCCATTCAACATCCACTCCTACAGACAAGAGCAGACAATACAAACAGACTGCTACGGAACAGCAACAATTTTACACACGTCCAGTGCAGAACAAACAGGCTGAGAGCAGCAACCCTGCCTACAGCAGGCCGACTGTACAGTACAGAACTGAATGGAACAAAAGATAGATAGCTGAAGTCTTTGGGGTTTATTATTAGCATTAGTTATAATACTTCTCTCATCAAATTAGTAAAAAATGTTAGGCAACACAGTGTGTGTGTGTGAGTAAGTGAGAGAGAGTGTAATGTGTTGGAAGATACTTACCTGGGAAATGTTGTCTGCTTCTTGCACAGATTGGAACTTGCGATACTCACCCTACAGAAGAAGGAACCTAAGGTGTCGGTAGTCTACGATCTCCTGCATCTAATTTGGAAAACCTACCACTTCAGTGGCAAGTCGAAACGAGAGCTCTATGCTCTCGGACAAAAACTTGGGAGTGGACATCTGCAGTCCCAGCGGTGTCAAGGGAACTCGATGGATCCCCCCCACATTGATCATCTTAAGGATTACGACAGGCACCGTATTAGATGCACAGCAGAAGGGTTTGAGGATGAGGGAAATGCAGCTGAGGTCACAGCCATGATTTCAGTGTGTACGTGTGTGTATGTGTGTCTTTTGAAGGGAGTGACACTGAAGGGGAACGTCACAGGCCTCACTCATCCACAGCTGAAGCAGCACGTGGAAGCTGCCGTCAGCATCAGTGTGGATGCTATCAAAGCGAGGTTTGGCGGTTTGGTGAAGGACGAGGGCATCCAGACAACACTGGATTGCTCAACCCCAACACATGACCAGAAGAGCAAGCCAACCTACTTACTGTCGGAGATGACAGCGTGGCAGACCTAGTGAGGCATTTTGAGAAAGCCTCTACCAGGGTAAGAATGTATTTGATAAGACACTGCATTGCCGTTTGAGACACTTGCAAGAATTGCTGGCTGTAAATATTTAGCAATGCCCTGTAACCTTTCCATGGGTAATGTCTAACAAAAAAAAAAGCCAGGCAGGCATAGAATTAAAAGTTACTTAGCAATGGTCATGGGGAAGGACTGTGCAGCAAATCTGCCACAGAACACTGCAATCACAAATATTGATTAACTGCAGACCAGTGTACACACCTAGTGACACTAAGTGCCGAGGCCTGGAGTAGTTATCTAAGATTTGATAGCAAAAAAGTGCTCCTCTCTCTCTCTCTCTCTCTCCCTCTCTCTTTCCATTAACAACTGATCGAGTCCAGGGACGCAGCCACCTGAACGCACAAACATGCTCTCCCACGCACCAACTCCATACCTCTGCTGTGCACAGTTTCCACGCTTCTATGTCTCGTCTACGCCTGCCTCTCACCTCGCTTTCTCGCTCTATCTCTTTTTCACTCTCTACTACTTTCTCTTTGACTGTAACCCACACAGCCACACACACACCGGCACCGCCTAATCGCTCATCCGTGTGTATGAACTTGAGGCGCTGAACCTCCACAGTGTAGGTCAGGCTGTGCGTCTGTAGACGATGATTATTCCCTTAGATATCAGCCACCTCCCAACCTTTCCTTTCCCCATCCTGAAGGCTATCATTTGCCATTTGACAATTTGCCAATTTGCGGCCACGCTGTTACACATCGAGTACATGCACGCACGCGCTTACTCATTCGGCTCCGCTGCTGGCCTTCAAAAAAATATCTCTTTCATGCATCAGTTCCCATCAGGCTCGAGCCTGACAACCCTCGTATTAACCCGTCCAGGCTGCGAAGGCAGCACTATCACACTCATCCGCGCTTTGACGTATTCAGATGATTTATCGTCAAATCATATGACATAAAGAGCTCAAAGGCTGAATATTATGCATGGCCCAGATAATCCACTCCAAAAAAAAAATGTGTGGGAAAATAAGTAATGTGATTACAAGGCAATTAAACACCAATCTGTGCTAGCTGGAGAGGCAGTCCTAGCCTACAGTGCCAGTGTGTGTGTGTGTGCACTCAGCATTTATCAGCTTCCCCATGCCAAATGGGTACGCTGGCTGGCTGGTGCCCACATGGCAGTCTATCAGCCTCTCACTGGCACTCTGAGCCTGTGCTCCCCGACAGAGAGAGCAATCCTGGTACACTCCTGTCCCGAGGGCGACTGTGCTGCACTTCTGAACCCAGGAACAACATATTTGAAGCTACACCCAGAAAAAGGAGGGTTCTTCAATGGTTCTTTGGTTAGGGTAGTGGAATTGTAAAGGAATTGTAAAGACTCAAGTAACCCTCCAATTTGTTGAACTTTCAATAAGCCAGCTATGTTGCTGTTTTCACCTTTTTTCTAAAGCATGTTGGTCCGGATGAAGATCCTCCTGCTCCCTCCTGTAGCTTTACGATTTTTTTTAAACTAGCTTTGCACCTCCCCTCCCGAAAGATTTGCATAATGGCAGACTTGGTGAAGCAAGGGGGTAAACTAGTAAACTTGCTACCTACCTCTTCACTTGTCCTTGTTTGTACCACATGTAAACTTCCATGGGAGAAATGCCTGGCAAAGCGAGACCTTCTCCGGTTATTAGCCTTTATGCACTGTGCTTTGCAAAGTTTCTCCTTGGTTGGCCTCTGTAGTGCAGTGGACAAATTTGTTGCAGTTACTGTCACACTCTAGTGGACAGAAAATTTCACTTATTGTAGCATTAAAATAAAAAATGGTAAATCAGAATAAATCAGTGTGGTTCTTAAAGCTGCAATAAGAGACATTTTCTGGCCACTAGAGGGCTCACTTTGCCAGACCTTTCTTCCACTGAAGGTTATGTGTGCCACAAACAATGACAAGTGAAGAGGCAGCTAGCAAGTTTACTAGTTTACTAAGTTTACTCGCTCGCTTCATCGATTCTGCTATTATGTGGCACTTTGAAACAGCGAGGGAGGAGCCAGGCTAGTTTAAAAAAATAAATAAAAGCAACTGAATGGACCAGAACAAGCTTTAGAAAAGAGGTGAAAACAGCAACACAGCTGGCCCACGTGTGTGGATATTGGTTTATGTCTCAATGAAATCTTCACATAACACACATTAGTTTCAGATTTGGTAAGGTCTGATATCGCTTATTGCAGGTTTAAAAAGTTTTTTTTAATAGAGCTGGTTTGGAGCATTTCATCCTTTCTTAAATGGTTCTTTCCAGCACCAGGTAGAGCTATTTGAGTAGGGTTCTTCATTGCAGCAAAAAGGGTCCTGCTGTGGTACAACCCTAAAAACCAATTTCTGGTACTATATAGATCCCTTTTTGTTAAAGACTTCATACTGTGTTCAATATGGAAAGACACAAAAGAATGGGAGGACATCTCGTTGCTACAACTCAGAAGCGTTCACGCGTTTAACTCGCCACATCGCCCATATTCAAAATATTGTTTAAGTACGAATTTAAAATCACCCACCAGCAGCAGACATTACTAGCTTTTCACTGTTGACATCGATGGTTTTGGCACCTGTGTTGACACACTTAGACAGCTCATGACGCCAAGTGGGAGATATAGCAAACCCACATTAAATCTCACACATCCTAATTATAATTACCAGGCTGACGTGAAAGTTTTTTTCCCAGTTGGCAGCTTGTATTTACGGTAAATCCAACATGACATGAACGTGGCAACAGAAGAAATGAGGGACCTCCCATGCAAAACACTCCTGATAATTGTACTCATAATGCTCTCCCCCATTGGACTCGTATACACATGCAGGTGCGTGTACCCCGTGTCTTCAAGCACGTGCATGCACAGACACACACATACACACACAGATATGCACATTAGAGTTAGACCGCGATGGGTTTTTAAAAGCTGATACTGATAGAGGATTTGCAGGTGTGTCACAAATCTCCTATCAACCAGATCTGGCTCCATCGTGGGCATCGACTGGCTGTATGTAAATAATGTCTAAAGCCAGGCAAGTAGAAGAGAGATACCTGAAAAAGATTGTTGTAGTGTCAGTGTAGGTCCATTCGGTAACATTAGAAATAAAAGTGAATATTCTGATAAGGTAGATTTGTTTCTAAATGTAGGTTAGTGTGACACAGTAAACTGTCTTGTCTTTAGCTCTAGTCTCTACTCCAAAACACTGGGTTGTAGCTTGAGAAGAGTCAGCTCAGTTAACCTGAACTAACTGCTAGCTAGCTGACTAGCCAGCAAGCGAATTACCTCTGCCAAGGAGGTAATGTTTTCACCTGCGTCTGTGTGTTTGTCCATCCGTCCATCCGTCCGTCTGTTAGCAGGATATTTCAAAAACTTGGCATGGATTTGCACAAATCTTGGTATGAAGGTTGGTTATGGGCCAAAGAAGAACTAATTAACTTTTCATGTCGATTGGCCAAAAGGGTGGTGGGCATGCATAACTTCCTTGCGGGGTGTTGTCAGACATGGAGGAGGTCTGTGCTCTACTGAGCACATTTTCTAGCTTTGCAATGCAGACGATGTTAATGTTAACATCATACTACTAGCTACTACAGCTTCTTCTATAGCTACGTTAGCTAATCAGCACTGCTGCCTACTTGACGACTTTGTCGCTAGACTTTGTCGCTAGATTTAATAACCATGGTCCGAGACTTTTTCAGACCATGGCGAATATCAGCCTGATGTATTGACAAACTGATAGCAGCCTGACTCTAAAGCACATGCCCACAGATGATACTTCTCACTGCTGGCGCCTCCTAGAACATGAAAGAAGAAGCTGCCAGTTTCTGAGGAGTTAAATGCCTTCTTCTTCTTCTGCAGCCTGTCAGCCGTTCCAGGCCTCATAGAGGCTTTTTGTGTTCTGAAAGTGCATTATCCACTCAACCTGAGTGAAAGGATTTGATGAGAGGAAATCTGCCCTCCGCCTCTGCGCCCCTCCATTCAAAATCCATCAGATTTGACTCTGAGCATCTAACCAGAATTGGCAACATGTGCTCTTCTCTGGCCCCTGCAGTAAAACTACAGTGGTCCAGTCCAGTCCAGTTTACTTGAGGACAGCTATAAGACATCTGTCTGACTCTCTCTGTATCTTTGTATCTATCTGTCTGTCTCAATGTCTCTCACCCTCTCTCTTTCTCTCTCGTTCGCTTTCTCTACTTGATGTAAAATGCTGCTTTTAATGACTCTAACAACTCTGACAACGGGCACACATTTAGAAAAGTGGCACCAGGATATTTCAAGCAGCGCCATTTAAAAGAGTCTTTTAGTGGAGTGAAATCAAAATTGCCTAATCTTTTTCTCATGCTGAAGACGGTAGACTTGTTCTCTCAGATGGCAGACTTCTCATCAGCCCCACGCTGGGTTATTGCTTCTTTTCATGAAGGGTTTCCAATTAAACCTGTAATGTTAGCTAAAATGTTATGGTTTCTACTAACCCTGGATTTTTTGAAGGCTGATACTGATATTTTTGGATTGAATGATTTGGATTGAAGCTGCCAATACTTTGTGCTGATATTCAATTTTTTTTTTTTTATTTGATCATTTTCATTGGAAAAAAAAATCCCCCAGTTTCCCCCAGAATTGTATTCTTGTCAGGGTGGGAAAGCATCTGAAACTTTAGGCCATCATGGAACACTAAAACTCTCAGCTGAAATGATATAATGATGACTAATGATAACAATATTGTCCCTATAAACTGACAAACCCTAGTTATAAGGTTATAACCAAACCCTGATTGGTAACAGAAACCATATAATATAATAATTATAATAATATATATAATAATAAAAAGGAAGAATGATGCACAATAATTGAGTTACATTCATCCAACTGCAGCACATTATTTATGATTCAACCTGTGAATACTGCGGCTAAGGTTAGCCATCTTCCCGCCATGCTTTTATTTGCATCCTTTTCCTCAGGATGTATTCTTCCCTCTTTTGTTTGCTCGCGCCTTCCAGTTTGGGGACGCTGTGGTCGGCTGCCCACCCCGGGTGCCACCTTTGCAGACAGATTGATAGATAGTTTCTCCCTCCTTTTGTGCCTCCTCCAGCAGGTGCATCATCCATCTTTCCATCCAGCTCCACCTCTCCTCTCCTCTGGCAGCAGGTATCTAACCCTCAGCGGGCCGAAGGCGAGGCTGCCTTTGTGCGGATACGACGACACCCATGTATAATTCATGGAGGGAGTGCGGGACGCCGCGCGGTGCCAATTGCAGTTAGTTGCACGCAAGAGTGGCCCGCGTTATCTGCCGAGGGCCCGGGGGGGTGGGGGGTGGGGGGTGGGGGGGGACGCCACTCTATTCACTGTCACACTGTCACGGTGACGGCCAAGTGGTCGCTTCAATTGGAAACTTCTGTTTGGTTTTCCGTCTTGTATCTCGGAAGCGGCGTAATAATTCAGTACCCTTGTAGATTTTCCGTAAGCATCCATCCATCATAGAACGTCCCGGATGGAGATGCAATCTGTATTTTCTTTCTTTTTTTTTTTTTTTTTTTACCACACTCAGGGTGAGTGTGGCTTGTGCAGTCCCAGCAAACATTTTGATAAATGAGTAGATGTTGATACAACGGCTTGGCACCGGTGCTGAAAATCCGTGTAGAGATTTGTGCAGCCGATCTTATGATTTGCCTTGATCTGTCTTCTCTCTGTTCCCTTCTCTAATAAGGGAGGGAGTCAATGGGTAATATAATAATATTTCAACTGATGTCAATAGGTTTATATTTCCGTGAAATTAACATCCCACCAAGGGACTTGTGTAATTGTGCCAGGTCAACATTTCATTTTTTTCAGTATGACTTGCAATATCTTGTTCACTGATTGAATGCAGCGTTGTAGACAACTCAACTCAAGAGGCATATAATTACATGAATGAAAAATGAAAGCAACTCTAGGTTATGTTTTTATGTAAAAAATCACCCAGCTTATCTGCCTAAATCACAAAGTGGGGCTGCAACAGAGAAGAGCGTTCCATCCACAGATTAACCCTATTTGCCTAAATGAAATTTTGGTGTCAGTATGGTCACTGGTGGGAAATCTCCACACAGCGAAGTGAAGAATCACTCACTTCTTTTTTCCTTGGATTTTTTTGTCAATGCAGTTTGAGTTTCTGTAGGTGGCGGTATGTTCTATGTCTGTTCAGCCATTCACCATATCACTGCTCATGATAACTACCCAGCTCTTCTTCTGTTTATTCCAAACAAACAAGAAACGTATAACGCATCACTTCTTGTGTGCCAGAGGATTTTCCCAGACACCCGGGTGGATATAGGATGAAGTATTGCATGATAACATTCAGAGTAGCAAAACTCAATAGACATTAATGTATATGAAAAAGTTGCTTAAGTGTTGCGTAGATATTTTGCATCAGCTGTGAAAGGCAGAGAGTGGCTGGAAGTGCAACATGCCTGAAGGTTTCAACCCACAGAGTAGTGCAAAAACAACAATTTTCTGCCTTATGTGATTTCTGGGTATTGACATTTTGAGTATTTAAATTCAAACAGTTACCTCTCGCTGTCTCCTGGAGCTGCGACTGTGCAAAATAGCCTGGTGCAGCTTTAATATGGCAATAATTATTCCTAGTTGATTATGGACATTAGTGTGGGTACAATAACTATGACTGATATTTTCACCAGCAATATTATTTTGACCTTTCTGCTGTGAGTTCTCCATCAGCTGGAATGGTAGATAAGGCTCTATCTAACAATATTTAAAAGCTTTGGCCCATTTTACCCTGGAAGGGGGAGTCACTATTGTAAAAGCCAGTGGATGATAACAGTGTGGGAATTGCTTCCATAGTGCTAAAAGCACTATGGCAGCAAGATCCGAGTCAAGAAGAGAGCCAGACATGTATGTGTACATGGAAAGGTACACAGCGATGAGGGCGAACCACCACAAAGGACTTTCACAAAAATAACATCAAACCATGAAAACCGCTGAACCCTAAGTGCCTGTTGTTTCCAGATGGAAAGTATGCCACGAACCAAATGACTCAAATTCCTCCTCTCTTCTACTGGATCATTTGTCCAACACTGCAGTAGTACATTTCTAAGAGGAAAGACAGTCCTGAGTTCTTCGGGTATAATTAACCAAGGTTCACTTGAAGGCCAGGGAATGTACTGGAGAGTAAGACAGAAAATATTATGACCACAAATATGTTCTTGTGGCATAGAAACATCCAAGTCCAGGCACTCACTTGGATATGAAAGTTAAAAAGCCTTTGATTGCATTAGCACATTCTGCAGTCCCTTTTGATTTATGCTGAAACAGATTGGGAAAATAGCCTTAAAAAGCACTCAAAAAGCAGGGTTGACTCCCTTAATTAAATTTTCACGTTGTGACAATTTATCAGTGCCTATATTAAATGGACTGCCACTGACTGGGTGTTTTTCTATTTGCCAAAGCATTCACAGTAAGCCATGGACACTGTCACATAAAAAGCCCAGGAGGGTGGCTGACTGAAATGTCGGAAACTAGAGCAGCTGACGCCGATAATTATACCACACTCAGTGTCATCCTGGTCACTTATCTCAGCTGTCAGTCCCCACTGGCTTTTCTAAAGTCTAGACTAAAAACAAGACGTCCCTATTGGCCGTTTCAAAGGTTAGATTGAAAGCAAGAGGCCCTTATTGGCTGTCCCAAAGCCTAGATTGAAAACAAGGGGTTCCCATTGGCTTTTCTTAAGTCTAGACTAAAAACAAGACGTCCCTATTGGCTGTTTCAAAAGTTAGATTAAAAGCAAGAGGTTCCTATTGGCCGCTCCAAAGTCTAGATTGAAAACAAGAGGTTCCTATTGGCCGCTCCAAAGTCTAGATTGGAAACAAGAGGTTCCTATTGGCCGCTCCAAAGTCTAGATTGAAAACAAGAGGTTCCTACTGGCCGCTCCAATGTCTAGATTGAAAACAAGAGGTTCCTATTGGCCGCTCCAAAGTCTAGATTAAAAACAGGAGGTTCCCATTGGCTCTTCCAAAGTCTAGATTAAAAGCAAGAGACTCCATTGGCTGCTCCAAAGTCTAAACTGAAAACAAGAGGTTCTTATGGGCCATCCCAAAGTCTAGATTGGAAACAAGAGGTTCCTATTGGCCGCTCCAATGTCTAGATTGAAAACAAGAGGTTCCTATTGGCCGCTCCAAAGTCTAGATTGAAAACAAGCGGTTCCTATTGGCTGCTCCAAAGTCTAGATTCAAAACAGGAGGTTCCCATTGGCTCTTCCAAAGTCTAGATTAAAAGCAAGAGGCTCCATTGGCCGCTCCAAAGTCTAGATTGAAAACGAGGTTCCTATTGGCTATTTGAAAGTCTACATTAAAAAGAATAAGTAATTGGTTCTTTATCATCTGAGCTCCTAGGCTGCTAAATCTGTACCATCTTTAAATTACTTCTTAAACCTCTTTAATATAGAATTGCTTCTATTTAATAATCTTTTATTAATTGTCTTTGACCTCCCTTTTATAGGCTACTTACATTTCACCTTGTTATATATAGTATGTCAGTGGTTCTCAACGTGAGGTCCGGGTACCACCAGCAGTCCTTGAGGGGGTTCCAGGGGGTCCCCAGCAAATTGATGAATTGTTGAACTTCAGCATTATTTCATCTACAAGAAGTTAAAACAATTAGAGGATGTTCTGATCATAGTTTCTCTGTTATCTCTCTACCTACAATACAGATAGTCATGGAGTTCTGGACAAAATCATATCGAACAATAAAAATATTCTCAGATTTGGGTCCGAGAGACAAAATCTCATCAAATGGGGGTCTGTGGCTCTGATGTGGGCTAAATTAGGGTCCTTGATATGAAAAAGGTTGAGAATCACTGCAGTATGTCTTTCCTTGTTTGCATTGCATATGCTGTCAATTTAGCTTTTTTGTATGTTTTTTACCACATCACAAATTCCAATTTAACCCCTGGTAGTAGTAGCAGTTGTAGCAGCAGTAGTATTCGTAGTAGTAGTAGTATTTACACAGGTGTATGTACAGTTTACACCTGTTTGCTGTATATAATAAACCATGGCCATGTGATTCACTGACTGAGCCATCCATTTTCATGAAAACGACCACTGACCAAAGGCTTGGGCTGGAAACATTACACGCACAGTTGGTGCTACACTGACCTGTGTTTTTGGCAGCATGTCGCCGGGAACAAAAAGTGCTCAAACTCTCGTTGTTTCACTGCTACAACAAATTGGCCATTAAAATGTACCATGCCCAAGCCTTTGGTGAGTTGAGATCAGGTGGGTGGAAGGCTGAGGCAGACCAAAAACTGTGCACCGCATTTTCATGACGCACGCACCCAGACTGTCTGTCTCGCAGACGTCAGGGACACACCTCGTCTCCACTTGTTATCTGTGAGGCTCACACACTCACACACACACGTCAGGGTTACACTGATATAATACATTGCTGATATATTGGGCTGATATGAACCTTTTATTAAAAATCAGATATCAGTCAGTGTGGTCCACCTCTGATATGATGCAATTTGCATTTATTGTGTAACTGATCTGATATTTATATTAGAACTGATAACTGATATTTATTTTATAACATATTTATTGTATAACTGAATACTACAGTGGTACCTTAACCTGAATGGATTTGAATGCAACATTTTGATCAGATTCTACACAATTATGCGTTATTATTATTAGTACTATGATTATTATTATTGTTAACCTGGGTTTCAATGGAGAGTTTTAGTGTCCCATGACGATCTAAATGCTGTTTCAGAGGCTTTTCCATTTTGACAAGAATACAATTCCGGTGGAAACACTGAACGTTTTTGTCATGAAAATGATCATATTTAAAAAATATTGAATACAGGCAAAATATCAGCCATCGGCAGCTTCGATCCATAAATATCGGTACTGGTATCCGTATCGGCCTTCAAGAACACATTTCAATCGAAGCCTACTAGCATGTATACTTACACGTATATTTACACATACACATATAGACACACAGGGTGGTTGAGGGAGGTAGAGTCGACACTGTCACAGAGCACAGTGTGATGAATAAGTCATGACAGAGTAAAAGTCAGAGTCGGTTCCTCTCGGTCCCGCTGGGCCCGGCTGACAGCAGTGAGCTTGTTACATGTCAAGCCGGGCAGCGAACACGCATGTAGGGACCGTGTCGCTACGGTATTACCAGACTGTTTCCAAGGCGGCTGATGTGGGTTACTCCCAACACGTTCACTGCTCTTTGTTCTTAACTAGTGACCCCTACTCTCTCTCAGTGTTGGGGTTTGTAACGCGTCACTGTAATCAGATTACTGTTTCGTAGTAACTTAGGGACTGTTTGGTATTTATTTATCTTGACCCTCCCCGGAGCTACAAATATTTTTCCTTGAGCCTCCCTGAGTGACTGGGGGAAAATGCATGACCCTCCCTCCACCATGAATAACCATATTTTATTATATTCACACCAAAGGTAGGCAGTATTGGAGAAAATAAAAAAGCAAAGGCTGACCTTTTCCAACCATAGACGTTGATTGTCAAATTATGAATTGATAAAATAAAATTAGAACTGATGACTTTTTAAATATTATTTTATTATTGATATTAAAAGCAGACTGCGGTGGAGGCTCGTAGGTTACGACTCGCTTTCAGAATGAACACAACAAACTGCAGAACTTGGAAATATTCACATTACTTTGAACTGATCGAAGAGAAGGATAACAACATTATTGCTAACTGTAAGTTTAGCTTTCACTATCTAACCTGAAGATTTATTTTGAGACCGGACCGGATCGGTTCAGGCTCCGTTGATCACTGGGGTGAAGTTAGTTTGAAGTTTGATATTCACCGGTTGATGCGCCTTTTAACATCAATAGCTCCGTGGCGATAGCATATTTTTCTCAAATTAAGCTTTTTCATGGAGAGAAACACGGAGCCAATGTTTCACAGTGTTGATAAAGTCAGAATCACCTGCTGTTGTGATGCAGTGATGGCAGAAAGGCATCCAGTTGGTCCAAACCCCTGCTGAGTATTTACTGTGGAACCAGCTAACTGAAAGCTCTTTGATGTTTTCTTTAGACAACAGTAGCTTGTTACGTAAGGCTGTGTCCCAATCCTGATGATTAGTTATGATTACTGTACATTAAGTGTGATGGCATCAGCAGAAGACGCATTTTAAAGGCATGATTTTACGTGGGTAACGTTAAAGTACTCTAACTAGACTAACTTAGTAACGTAACTAGTTACTATTTAGGGCAAGTAACGAAGTAAAGTAACTAGTTAGTTTCAAAAGTAACTTTCCCCAACACTGCTCTCTCTACCTCTCATTGTTTGTGTTCTTCATCCTCTTTTTCTCCTTCTTGTTTTTATTCTTCGGCGACACTTTGCCATTGCCTCATTTCAGTGTGTTAACCTATGTAATAACCTATGAAAACATGTATATTATATGTCAATACTTAGTGAAAATCTCTCTCTGTTTTAGTACATTAAGTTTGCACAATTTGTACTTAAATTGTGCTTATGTTTTAGGGGATAAGTACTTACAGAGATTTTTTGTGTACTAATGCTTTTCCATAGGTTAATACATATGTTAAAGATTCAGTGCAATGATTTGAACTCCTCCAGGAAAAGTTTGATGTTGATTTCTAACCCAATGAGCATCAGTTTTTTGTCTTTTTTTCCCCCAGTTTTTGATAGTTAGATGGTACAAAGCTTGTATGACTCAGTGAGAGACAAACCTTCCACTGCATGCTAATATTTCTATTTTTGTGGAACAATTGTTGGAATTTCAGCACCCAGCAACAATGGAGGCACAGAGGTTTTGACTAGTTTGGCAAGTAGCTGGCTGACTATGGGACACCCGATTAACTATGCATACTGTCGACCAATCAGAGCATTCATTAAAACCTGAGTGCAGGTGACATCATTTACACCAGGAAGTAGACTGGAATTATAAATGTGTTTGATTCTGTTGACAAACAGAGGGAGAGTTTTTTAAATTTCCACAATGCTGACAGTCATAATAATTTGGGTACAATTTACATTAAGAGGTCCTATCTTAAATTATACCATAAAATTGAGCAATTGCACTGGACCTTTAATACACTGGAGAAAGACCTTTGTAAAGTGTTACGCACCTTCCTCCTCTTTCTTCTCCTCTTCTTCATCTTCTTCGACCCCGTCTCTTCTCTGTTCCCCACCTGAGTCAGACGGTGAGTGTCTGTGGATGCAGCCTGTCCTACTTTTGGACGGGCGAACGCTCGGCTGTCAACAGGGTTTAGTTAATGTGAATTATTAATGACGCAGGAGCAGGAAGACGGATGCTTCCTGTCCTAAACACCTTCATCAACCTAAAGGCCATTGCACAGAAGAGTCCGTTTCTGTCAGCGCGGGGCTGCACACCGACTGCCACAACACAGTGTGTCGTTTAAAAATATCAAAAAACGGCTTCATTATTTTTGTGGGGAGAAATAGAAAGGGGAGGGAGAGAGTGTAGAGACTGTAGAGCAGCGGTTCAGCGATGAAGAAATACAGATGCAAACGCCGGATAAAAAAAAAAAGGAACCCGGGGGCAAAGCTGAGCGATAATAACCCAGTGAGCTTAATATCCTGCAAAGTCCTCCTCCTAAAGAATGTGCTGATATAGCCAAATGACTTACTCCAAAAAGCTTAATCAATCCCAGATAGCGTGTTTAGAGTTAAGGAACGATAGCGGCTGAGTTTTTGTCAGATGAATTAGATTCATAATCAGGTAATGGCCAAGAACAGCCTGAATCACAGACCTTTTCATGTGGCAAAATGACAATTCAGACAGCTGTTTGAACAGAAGCTGTTTTAACTGAGGCTTCTGTAAGTCGCTCTGGACCAAGGTTATTATCGTTAATGAAAACTAACGAAATAACGAAAACTAGGTGTGAAAAAACATTTTCGTTAACTGAAATAAAATAAAAAAGAGGCTTTACAAAAAAACTAACTGAAACTGTATTGTGTGTTTACAAAACTAATTAAAATAAACAAAAATTATAGAGAAAATGTCTTTAGTTTTTTTCGTCTTTGTCAATTTATTTCATACATAAGCCTAGTATTTTGAATCTCGCCCCTGACAAATATCCCATATTACAAAAAAGACTAAAACTAACACTGAAACTAATAAAAACTAAACTAAACTAGCTTTAAAAACTAATTAAACGACAAAACAAACAACGAAACAAACGCATAGCTCACCGCTGAGCGCTTGTCAAGTTTGTGTCTGGCGCGTCATTAAAGCTGAGGTAAGCAACTTTCTTTTCGTATTATTTGGCAAAAATCTCATAACACCTTTTTCAGCTATCAGTAATTGAAATGGTCTGAGAGAAGATCAGGCCTCTATGATCGCCCCTGCCTCAGTTTTCAGGCTTTCTAACATCTCACCGCTCCCGGTAGACCTCAGCCAATCAGGTGAGCTCTCTGCGAGGAGGAGTACTGCCTGTCAGTCACGCATATACATACTTCAGTCTAGTCTATGGCAAGCCAAGTGGGTCAAAACCTGTATTGCCATGCTAGTCCTGCCTGCCCTGCTAGACTGAGCTAGCAGAGTTGTGTTTTTTGCGTAAAAGTTTTGGAATTTAAGTCTGCCCAGTGCTATCAACATGCCGCTCTCCCATGTGTAGAGTGAACCTTGCTCACCCACACAACCACACATTTGTAATGGCTAACAAAAATGATTTTTGCTGTGAATATTTCACTAGCAACTAGATTGAGCTAGCAGAGCTGTGTGTTGCGTAAATATCATACTCTGATTATGAGAAACCTAGTTAAGATGCCTGGCTTACTCCCATATTACTGTAGTATAGTGTAGCACCCCAACGCTCCATATTATGCCTAAGTTGCTATAACTAACTTTAGACTGGAACGATTGGGTGTTTGGGTTCGGTTTCCTAAGGTAGCTACCATGAAGGTTTACCTGTTTTGGATGAAACTTATAATACCCTACTAATAGACTAACAAACTGTCAAATTTAGCAGTAGATCTATTCACATTGACTATGCTGTATTTTAAAGAACTGACCCCAGACAACTCTTATGTACGGAAGTCGAGAACGGCCGTGCTTGCAATTATTTTTTTAATGCCGTTATCTCGAGATCACGACTTAATTATCTCGTTATCTCAAGAAAACAAAAGGCCGATTTCTCGAGATAACGAGACAATTTATCACGAGAATACGACTTCCGTTTTCTCGAGATCACAGGATAATTATGGAGAACTCGAAAATGAGTGTCTGGTTCATTTGATCACACCTGATTTCAGCCTACAAGATCACTGTCATGACCGTCGGGGAGGATTCAGAACTGAACAGTAAGTCAAGGCATAAATGAGTAGTTTTGTTTGCTGCAGTCCAGTTACGTTGTCAAGACGCCATCTATGCATGCTGGCATGGCCCTTACTTTTACACCAGGGCTACATATGGACACATCTTACTGCTTTCGCTTTTGGTTTTCAGCATCTGTCAAACTCAGAGATTGTGATGCACAGCATTCTGGGTACATTTTGATGTCGACAAAAACCCTTTCACAATTTCTTTCCTTGCAGTAACCTACTCTAGCTCAGTCATGGAAGGCAGCTGTCAAATGTTTTTCTTACTATTTGATTTGTAGACAGGACTCCTCAGGTAGGCAGCAATATTGTGTTGACTGGTGTATTCATGGCAATAGGGAGACAAAATGTCAGGGAATCAAAGGTTCAGGTAAACAGCTTAACCTGAATAAAACCTTAATCAGAGTATGGACAATAGCCAGGTTTCTCTCAGCTTGACTTATTAAGTTGTAATGTTATAAATGGTCTGCTATTCATCCAGAGTGGGAGAAATACAGGAATTCCTTTGCTGACATAAAGATAGACATATTTCAATGGTATAAGTTTTTTTTTTTTTTTTAAGTTCTATTCAAGTGAAGGCATTACAGTAATAGTAGCATACTCTATGTATAGAATATAGGCAGCTTCAATCCAAACCTCAGCATGGGTATCAACCTTCAAAAGCCCATATTGGGCAAACTTGAATTAATAGCTTGTTGGTAAATTTAACTGTGGCAGAGAAGCCAAAAGTAAGATTTCTACTTGACACTCTTCTATTTCAGTGGTTAGGAGTGTTTTGAATCATTGCTGCAGTAAAGTGAGCCACTTACTCTTGTTCCAAAGGCTTTCTCTTTCAGCTGGCCCGCTCAGACTATTAAATTACGTTAATTTCACACATCTATCATGTCACATACCACATATCCAAAAGCGTTTTGGAATGGAACAGAGCAGAAATATAAAGTCCCCTTGAACCACTGTGGAAATACTCCAATAAAATACAGAGTGTACCTACGCATCGAAAATATACTGCGGTTAACTTAGTGCCTTTCCACCTCTTCAGTACGTAATCTAAAGCAAAAGTTTATTGATTTGTGCCGAAAATAAAAAAATAAAAACACTTATGCCCTTGCCATGAAGATTTCCACTCTCTCCCACTCACTTATAGAAATGGCTCGCACCAGCCTCAAGTAAACCCATTTATGTGCCGAGGCTATTTGCACCAGCTGAAAATCCATTTTGCCACCTGGCTTTAAAGAGACCTCCAGCCTTGGAGAGAGTTTTTTTGTGCTTCTCCAAATGTGCAGATACCTCGACCCAGAGGAAGCTTGACTGGCCTGTTGACGCAATATGAAATTTTACTCAGGCAACAGTCAGGAATGAAATGGCAATTTTGATGAAAAGGTAAAAATAATTGGATTTGGATATTAAATTACAAATTAATAAAAAAAATGTATGTTTTTCTGGCATTTACTGATATTAGGTGGACGTTACAACACGAAAAATTAGCTAAAAAGGTGAAAAACTCATTTTTTTATTGCGACTTTTATAATAGTGACATCATGCACATTAGTAACACCTTACACATTACATTTATTCACTAAACAAGTGTAAACGTTTTCTCAATATTGGTGTTTGGAAGAACCAGAATACTTTTCGACTTTATATTGACCCGCCTAAAAGAGCTCAGGCCGCTAATTAATCTGCATCATCTTTAATTCACTTCTTAAAACTTGCTTTTATTTAATGATCATTTACTAATTTTTGTTACCCTTTTATGGTTGTCTCCTGCCTTGCTTTTATTGCTTTTGCGTTCGATTTAATGTGTTTTTATTTGTTTTTTAATCCTTTGTAAAGTGCTTTGCAACTGTTTGGAAAAGTGCTATTGAAATAATTTACCTCATTGTCATACTGCAGCTCTCTCTCTCTCTCTCTCCCTCTCTCCCTCTCCCTCTCTCTCTCTCTCTGTGCCCCTTGATATTTAAGAGGCCCATTCACCCGGAGCGGCGTCACTTTGGACCGCGGCTGAACACTCACGCTCGAGGGCTGAAGCTAAATCGCCGCTAAACACCCGAGGACTCAGCAAGGCCTTTGCAGTATTGTCCTGTGCTGCCTCCGGGAAAGGGTGAGCGATGCATGCGTCCAAAAGAAAAACAAAATCCCAATCTAATCTCCCAACTTCGGCTGGATTCCGCCCCCCCGCAATTAAGTCGCAATGCCTCTTCTTGTTCATTTTAACTGTTTTTTTTTTTTTACGCAAACACTCGTTGCGATTTTATTGCTCGGCACAAGAGGCGGCGGCTTATTAAATTTGCATGCCGTGGCACTTGGGGGGCCTGTTTACACCGCATAAAGCTGATCCCACAGCCGCTCAACATGTAGCAGCCATCTGGCCGATAGAGGCTAATTGACTATCAATGAGTTCCAGGTAGCTGCGAGACCACACAGGCCTACGATAATTAATTTTGATTCATGAAACGCTGAATGGGTACGTGTGTGTGTCGTGGATCTCCTCTACTTTTGGAGGCGTAGGTGTGTGTGCATGTGGGAAAAAAAAAAAAAACCCAGAAACGCATCGTGTCAATATACTACAATATATCCCATATGCGGCGTTTTTGCAGAGGCATCATCTCGACACAAACAGCTCCCACTTCAGTCGGAGATGGGACGGCAGAAGAGACCCTCAAGAGGAACCTCCAGCGTCTACTCCTTCCCCTCCCACGCGGTGTTTATCATCTCACCGTTCCTCTCCTCTCCTCTGAATGGAAAGCGGAGGGGGGGGGGGGGACAACGGCGGCTTCTTTCGGGCGCCAATCTCCATGTCAATGCGCGTAAAGTGCGGAGAGATCGGCTGAAAGCGCGAGAGAGGGTTCGAGTGGATGGGTGTGGGTGTGTGCGGATTGTGCTTCGATTGTGCCCGCGTCATGATCTCTCGGCTGGGCACAGAGAGTCCCGGTCCAGTGATGCGGGGGGGGGGGTAAATAGGAAAGGAGGGTAAGCTGTGACCTCCAGTTTGGTGATCAGCAAACGCAAACAGCCGCCACGATGGGCAAAATTTGATCGCGTTTTCAGAAAAGCATCGATTTTTGCTTTTTTTTTCCACTTTAAAATGCCGGATGGGTTTGAACTGCTTACTATGATGTAGAACGGTGGTTCTCAACGTGGGGTCTGGGGACCACCAGGGGTCCTTCAGTGGGTTCCAGGGGGTCCCCAGCAAACTGATGAACGGTTAAACTTCACCATTACTTCATTTACAAGAAGTTGACACAATTAGAGAATGTAGAAGAATGACTGTTTTGATCATAGTTTCACTGTTATCTCTCTACCTATAATACAGATAGTCATGGGATTCTGGACAAAATCATATTTAACAATAGAAATGTTTTCTCAGATTTGGGTCCGAAAGAGAAAATCTCATGAACTGGAGGTCTGTGGCCCTAATGTGGACTAAATTAAGGGTCCTTGAAAAAGGTTGAGAATCACTGATGTAGAATATGAATTTAAGTCATATAGATGTACAACAGCCTAAAATGGTGGCTAAACTTTTATTTTGCAAATAAAAAAGTGGCTAAAGTCCAGTTTGCTTTACTGAATTCTGCTCTCTAGTTCATTTTAAGTTCATTTCATTGGAAGCACAAAATCAAGACATAAAGAGACAGCATTGAGCAAAATCACATGAGAGTGTAGGTGAACCTCTCCTTGAGGCAGAGGACGCTGCGGTATAATAAGACATCAACCTCACTGAGGACCCACATTGTCCAAAGCAGAGACAGGGAGTGATAAAAAGAAGAATGTGGAAAGTACAAGGATGACGGCAGAAAAAAAAAATCAATCTTGCATTGTGTGATTGCTTATTTCTAACAATGAAAAAAAAAACAGAAAACCTTACTGCAGAGAATTGCATTTTTCTCCATTCCTTCCCTCACTTTTTTTTTTTTTTTGAGTTTGATGGGTCCTTTTCCCTTGAAGGGCCTGATTTGAATGAGGTGAGAGATCCAAAGTTAGTAGTAGTCTTACAAAGCCTGGGCTGGAGCCAAAGTTGGGCTGCAGAAACATTAACATGGGCCTCCAAGTTATTCTGGAGTATTAACTGGTGCTTTTTAACTGGTATATTCAGTTTTGTATGAAGCTTCTGGCTGTATTATGTTGCAAAACCCTTCACTGAAATATAAGTTTAGGCTAAATATAACACTAGCTGACTAGGAATACTTTGCATGGATTACCTGAGTCATCAGAACATATAATAATGATAATACGTTTATTTTTATAGCACCATTCATACACAGAATGCAACTCAAAGTGCTTTACATAAAATAGATTGATTAAAACAATAAGTGAAACCAGTAAATGGATTAAAACCACTACATTACATTAAAATTTTCAAGCAAATCAAATAAATTCCAGCATAGGAATGACCCTCTATGCCCATACAACTTATCAATGGCCGTCTTGGAACGTGGGAACGAACCTCTATGTTCCCTATTGCAGTGGTTCTCAACGTGGGGTCCGGGGACCACCAGGGGTCCTTGAAGGGGTTCCAGGGGGTCCCCAGGAAATTGATGAATCATTAAACTTCAGCATTATTTAGAGAATTAGATTTAGAGAATTAGAGAATGTAGAAGAATGACTGCTTTGATCATAGTCTCACTGTTATCTCTCTACCTACAATACAGATAGTCATGGAATTCTGGACCAAATCATATCTGACAATAAAAATATTCTCAGATTTGACAAAATCTCATCAAATGGGGGTCTGTGGCTCTAATGTGGACTAAATTAGGGGTCCTTGATATGAAAAAGGTTGAGAATCACTGCCCTATTGGGTCATATTTACAGGAACGACCATGCCGGTTGTACCTAAATCAGTTGTTTTGTGGGTGTAGCTTGTCTAAAACTCTCCAAAAACTCTCTAAAACTGTTCAAAATGCAGCTTATTCTGTTGCATGGATACTGGTGAGAACCGTCAAAACAGAAGCGAATAGATAGGATAGCGCAACTCTAACATCTAATTGCAAATGTGTAGTGTGTGGTGTCTCCGGTCCACATGCAGTGCCTACAGAAACACAAATAAACCACCTGTACCCACATCCAACAAGCGAGTTGGCAGTCAGCTCAGATAGTAACATCCTTGTCAAGAATGCATTGTCAGGATACTGGGTAGACGAGGCGTTCACTGTCACCTAAATATTACCCGGGGGAAGTGACGTCCGGTGTCAGTGTGGATACCGGAGACGCATTCTAATGGCGGGTAAAGCTGTAATCCAGCTAAATCACATGGGTACACAGTAATGCCAGGTGCAGAGAGGAGTAATAGTGTGGTAATATGAAAGCAACCACACACACACACATTCACAGTGACACAGACAAGCTCCTAATGCCTGTAACTGTGATTAGACCAGAGCAATGACAGCATTAAGTAGCTGTGCCACTTAAGCCCTGCGGAGCCTGGAAATGCCAAACTAAGCGTGGCATTTAGATCACTGTCAATCAGTCAATGAATTTCTTTCTCTCTCTCTCTTTCTTTCCCTACCTCACTCTCTCTCTGTTTATACCGTTCGCACCTCTCTCTGTCTCTCCCTCTCTTTGTCCGTGTCTCTCGCTACCTTTCTCTCTCTCTCTCGCTTTATTTTTTCCCCTCAATCGCCGTCCTCGCTTTGCTTCGGTCCATTTATACTCACTCACGCACACACACACACACACACACACACACACACACATGCACAAATACTGTTGGGTCCAGGACTGCTTTGCTGTCTGTAAACCGTGTCATACACAGGACAAACACAGACTGCGGGAACATAATGAACCAATCGGCAGGTCCCAACCGCATTTAGCGAACGTTCGCTTAGATTCCAGCAGGCAGATTGTGAGAATGCAGCGCTCCTCTGCTGCAGATGACTAATGACTGGCTGGCAATTAGCCGATACAGTGAACAATATATAATCATGACACCATAGATGAGTCTGATGGGAAGCTGACGGCTGAACAGCTGGCCATGCCTCCAACTCACACGAGACAGGAGAGATCATTTAGACTTGGCAATTAAAAGCGAATCTGAACAGGCCTGACAGATGGGTCACCTCTTGGGTGACAACATCAGTGTATGCGATGAAATATGAATCATATCTTCTTTTTTTTTCAAAACACCTTTTGGCCATGGTATAGAATTTGCTTGCATTCATTATTGGCTTGCAGGTGACTCACACAGGCATGCCGGTGACGCCATTAGAATAAAGTTAAAGCAGTCGGCGGTGGCACTTTCCACTGTGGCGGCTTCCTGTTAACCAGGCTGACTCAAGGTATGAAATAGCTACGTTTAATGATCTGATCCTGTTTTGTACTCCAGAGCTTGGAAAAGAGCCCTTCATTAGTCACACCGCTAAGAGTGCGCGATCGCTGTAGATTCAATCTAGGGTTCGACTGATGTGGGTTTTTTGAATACTGATACCGATATGTTTTGGATTCAAGCTGCTGATAGTTGGTTTTGTCTGATGTTCACGAAATTGGGATCATTTTCAGGCCAAAAACGTCCAAAAAAAAGTGCAAGAATTCAGTGTTTCTTCCAGAATTATAGTCTTGTCAGGGCGGAGAAGCCTCTGAAACATTTACACCACGGATAATCATAATCGTCATCATCATCATCATGCATACTTGTGTAGAATCCAATCAAAATGTCTCGTTAGAGTATTGATTCAATTCTACAATAAATATATAATCAGTCAAACTGCATCCTATCAGAGGTTGATGGCATAAATCATTTTTAATAAAAGGCCAATATCGTCCCAATATATTAGTCTAACCCTAATTATAATTAACCTTTTCGGATGTCGTAATGTCATTTCTAATTGTCAGTAGAAGCCTAGTCATCATTACTGCCACTAGTACAGTCATTACTACTCATCATGGCGTTTTTCTGACCTTACTAATGACTTGAGCAGATCTGTTCCTTCATTAGTATTCACATCATTTAAATAAGTGATGCTGTGGTTGGGTATCTGGGCGAGCTGCGAATACACTTTGTGTTCATTCTTGTGAACCCACATGCACATACCTTATCAAACTTAAAGAGTCACTAAACCAAACCAAAATCTGTGTAAAGGCTGACATCTAATGGTAAAAAGCATGCTACTGAACTGGCCATCTGCTATTGGCTGATCTTTGGTGCCAGGTGATGTCGCCTTCTATAGAGTACAACAGGTGGTGACATCAGCCAATAGCAGATGGCAATTTCAGTAGCATGCTTTTTTACCATTAGATGTCAGGCTTTACACAGATTTTGGTTTGGTTTAGTGACTCTTTAAACAAAAATGTCAAATCTCTTATGCGTCTACTGACAGATTCTTGATCTCAGGTAGGATTTCAGGTACCTTGTAACCACAGTGGTTAGATAAAAGTAGAATTTCCACTAAAATGGAAGTACAATACAAGTATCTTTAAATTATGCTGAAGTGTCAAAGTACAGCCAGGGAAATATTGGAGGGAAAATCCACCTTAAATCAGTTTACCCACCTTTTAATTTGCGGAATTGTTTTCCCGCCTTTTTAGTTTGACATCGATCTTCATGGTGTAAATTCATGGTAGGCTATACATCAAAGTAAGTAGCATCAAACAGATGTAAGATACATGAATATAAAGTCTTTTTAAGAAACACAAACGTAAATTGAGATTTTACTCAAAATTGGTGATGATAGGGGATCACCGACTGCGGTACCCACCGATTTATTTACAGCCACTTGAGTAAAAAGTAATGAGTTACACCCTTGGAATAACAGTAGCTGGACTTCCATCTCCTCTCTCAAGTGAGCAGCAGGAACGCCATCTAACTCCAGCGCTGCATATTAATAGCGTCGATATTTATCTCCGGTCCTCCACCGCTTTATCCCCTAAGCCCTGTCTGCGAAGCGGGCGATATCACAAGGAGAGAGGGGGGAAATGAGGGACACTTCTCAACACCCCTCCACCCCACTTCTCCTCCCATTTTTTCCTGTTCCTCTCCTTCTTCTACTTCCACGACCGCGGCTCTCCTGATGGTGAGATTGGGGGCCGCTCTCATCTGCTCAGTAGTTGGCTCCGGCCGGTCGCAGCGCTAATCTGCAGGAGGGGATCGCGGGGGCCCTCGCTTTGTCAGGAGATTTGTGTAATCTCGGGGAAGCGGGGACTTTTTTTTTTTTTTTTTTTTTCTTACCAAGAGCGACCTCGGACTATCGCCGCTATCACTCCTCCTGATGGGAACAGAGAGAGAGGGCGAGAGAGAGAGAGCGAGGGAGCGAGGGGAAGAAATGATTTGTCTTTTTCTTTGTGTTTGATCCCGCTGAAAGGGGGTTTCAGGAGAGAGGGAAAAAAAAAGAAAGAAATGCTCCCACTGTGATCAGTTCCTCCACCTTAATACCTTGTGGTCAGCTTCTCGCCTCATCACCCGCCGCCTTCCCCCCCCCCCAAAGCCTATTCCCCTGCTGTGAATTCAGCCATCATTAGATTTCAAAGAGCAACTATGTGAGTGGGGAAAGTCAAGCTTGGGAACTGTACCTCCCTGGCACCGTGATGCATGGCGATGATGAAGCGCCAATAAGAACCAATCAAAACAGTATGAATTTTGATTGCATTTTAATTTATGGAGCGAGGTAGCAATAGATCTACATTAAAGGTGCTGTGGGTAGCATTTCTAAACATCTATTTATCATTTATCATGACACATTAATTGTGCTACCTTGGTATAATTACCGCAAACAAATGAGATCAAGGTGGAGAGGATTGGTAGCTTCTGTCTCACACTAGTGGTATTGTTGGTGCTTGTGTTTCTTAAAATCAACACCACATTTCCCATAAACCTTGTTGCTTTCTGACAGAAAGAGGATATTGCTTCCTTGCCAGAGAGTGGCAATGGCGGTTTTGGCTCTGTTTGCACTGGAAGAACAGCGGCCTCTTCCCGTTTTGTGCCATAAAGCAATATCCCTTTGTGCTGTAAAGGAATCCAGCAGATTTCCCTCCAAATCAAGATTTCCCTCCAAAACCAACACAATGTAAAATGCAGTGTAGAGGCTGCCAATCTTCTTGCCGATAGTCTTGTTTGTTTATAGTAATTATACTGAAGTCTCAGTATTAATTAAAGTTAAAATGCTACACACAGCAATGTAGTTAAAAATAGGACATACTTCTCTCTGAAAGTCTTCCTTATACCACCAGGAGAGACTTGGAATGAATAGTGACAACTGTCAGTTGAGCAACTGTTGCTTGAATCTAATCATTTCTCTTCCTTGTGTGTGTGTGTGTGTGTGTGTGCATACCGTATGTGCACTGCATGCATGTGTGCATAATGTGCATATTAAGCTTGTTTTTCAAGGATGTGACAGCACATCCCTTATTGGAATCTAAAGATAACAGAGTGCAGGCTGGGCTTGTCTGAATTATCCAACACCGGCTGGCAGTTCAGTATAGTGTACTGTACCGGTCTAGGGGTTTTTAAATAACAATATTCACTCAGTGATGTCATAGTAATGTACACACAAGTAGAAATTATTCATTGTTTGCAAATGAACCTTTTTACATAATTTACTGCTGTGAAATCGTAAGATAAATAAGTAAATGCTTCTTTTTATTTATTTTGGGTAAAATGTTATTTAACCTCATTAACTTGAAAAGGCATCGCTACATGCTAAGATCTTCCAATATCTCAGCGACCCTATCATAGACACGAGTGCTCTTTGCAGTAGACTGAGTGGATTTTCAGTCCATGATAAATAAATCAAATATGCTTTATAAATGTGAAGCACCGATATCCCATGTGTTTAGTTCACAGCACCATTTAAGAGCCTTGGTAGCCCTGCAGGATTGTCACAGGTTTTATTTGCCAGCGGCCCTCCAGCTGTTTATCACTGTCACAGTTAACACCTCATTACCATCATGGCCTCGATGTTGCCGCCTGATCTGCCTGCTTCTGGGCCCGGGGAGGCAGCAGCATATGGGCTCAATGGGACAGGAGATCTTCCAAGGGACAGGTATATCCCCTCCCACACAAACACACACACACATATGCCATGAACTTGACTATGCCAAAGCGGGTGCAGTAGGGGGGGTCTCTGGTCCATGGCACAAATGGATGTTATGTTGGCCAATTTGACTGATATAAATTCATCAAACAGGAAAAAATAAGATACATTTTTCATTCATTTCATTCAGTATGAGCCATGACGCACGGAGTGGGGATTGTGGAGGCGGCCACATCTTCTATAGACGTCAGAAACTGGCTGCAGGAACCTCCTGTAGCCAAACTGTCCCTGCTGTTCGCTGCCAAGCTCCGTTTGGCTCTTTGCCTAATATGACTGAACCGTTTCCTACATTCATACATACATTCAGACATATTTCACGGCGCCGTTGGAAAGAAGCATGTGTGTGTGTGTGTGTGCAAGCCGCCGTGCACGTGTGTGCGCATGCATTGTGAAAAATGGTTGCTTGTGACAGTAATAAAGACGGGTTTGTCCGCCCTGTTTCCTGTTTCCTTATTTGCTTGTGGTAATTCTGCACCTGCCACACAGGAACATCAGTTTCCTCTTGGGAGAAGCTTTTGTGGTGGATCTGCTCTGGACTGGCCTCTCCATCACCAAATTGCAGTGGTGGAAAGTAACTAAGTATATTTACTCAAGTACTGTACTTAAGTACAATTTCGAGATACTTGTACTTTACTTGAGTATTTCCATTTGATGCTACTTTATACTTCCACTGCACTACATTTCAGAGGGAAATATTGTACTTTCTACTCCACTACATTTATTTGACAGGCTTGTCAAATAAATTACATAAATAAATGACAACCCCTAGGTTGGGAACCACTGGACTAAACTAGCTAACTGTATATAAAGTAGTTCAAACTAGCTCCACCTCCAGCAGCTACAACAGTAACATGCTGCTTACACACTGATGCTTCAGTATTAATAATCTAATGATGTCATATATAATAAAATATCAGTCAGAGGGACCAAACCACTACTTTTACTTTAATACTTTAACTACATTTTGCTGCTAATACTTATGTACTTTTACTTCAGTAGGATTTTTCATGCAGGACTTTTACTTGTAATGGAGCATTTTTACATTGCTGTATTGGTACTTTTACTTAAGTAAAGGATCAGAGTACTTCTTCCACCACTGCCAAATTGTCAGAGCGCACTGTGGCACAGAACGCACTGCTTTTAACGGGAAGGAAAAGAGGTGATTTGATTGGTCATGACTGACACCAACCCCGACCACCTGATAATGTATTCCTCCTACTCCAACCCCATTTCCAGCTGCACGGCAGGTGCGCCGCACACCTCTGGCCTCAAAAATACCCCAAATCAGTCACCACGCACTGTGCGGCTGCACCATGAGCTGTTGACTGCACTTTACACCGCGCGCCATTGATTCACGAAAATGGAGCCCGAAGTCTGTTCTGGTGTTAGTGAGTGGAAACTCTCCGCGTCCTTCCTCCTCTCGGGCCATGCCCTCTTTCATCTCACATTTGTGGAGGTGACAGGAGAGCGGAAATATTCAGAGAAGCGAAACAAAACCTTCCGTCGCTCGGCTGCGACTCGAGAGCCCTTCCCAGCGGGGGTGAGTGACAGGTGGGCTACAGGGTGAGTAACAGCCCCCTGCTGGAGAATACCTAATGGAACTGACACAGTGAGGAGCAGCAGGCTTTGTCAGCCAATTACATTACTGTACTGTGAGTCTCATGCAGCACAGGGGTGCGTCCTGGGGTGCCAGGTTGGCCTATAGCCACCGCCCCATCCCCCAACACACACACACACCTTCTTTTCCCTCCTCATCTTCACCTCCACCCCTCCTTCCTGTCTCACCTCTATCATCCTCTTCTCATCGCCTCTTCCTCAAATGTGATATTGAATGCGATATAGACGAGTGATGAGATTAAAGTGGAGAGTCGCTGCCCCTAATGTGGCTGTCTTCCCTTTCATCTAGTCCTCTCTTTCTCTCGCTCTCCCTTTCCCTCTATCTCTCTTCTCGCCCACATATCTACCTTATTACTGGAATTATCATTTTTACTTACTAGCCATAATTGCAGATTTGTAGATATCTAGAATTCACATTTTGAGTAGTCGCAATTGAATTGTAGATATTTTGAATTAACATTTTGACTAGTTGTAAGTGAATTGTAGGTATTACGCAAGAATGAACATTTTGATGAGTCTTGATTGTGAATATGTAAATATGTAGATATCTCAAATTCTAATTTTGACTGGTCCTAAGAGAATTATTAGATGTACCTCGTTATAAATCTAATCAAAGATATCTATAATGAAATTTTACTTGTGAAAGTAACAAATAACATACTGGAAATCAAATAACATTTTGGAAACGTTGGTTAGAATTGTGAAAGGAGGAGAGGAGAGAAGAGACGAGAAGAGAAGAAGGAAATAATGAGTGTAGAGGAGGGAGTTCTTCACCATCTGAAGTTCCTCTGCTCTTGTTGAGTGACAGACTGTTGACATCTAGAGGCAATTTCCATATCTTGACACAGTGTCGTCTCCCCGGTGTTCCCCTCGCCTCCTTCCCATCGTGACGCTTAAAACAATGATGAAACCGGGTGGGGATGGTGGGAGAGGGGGCAATGGCTCAGTCTCCGTCCATTCATTCGTCTATTGTTCATTCATTTGTTTGGCTATTGCCACTGGTGAGATTTGGCCAAAACTTGAGGGTGTACTGGTATCTCTCAGTGTTGTCATAATGAGCTGTACTGAGCCTTTGCAGGAAGTTTTGCAGGAACTTTTCTTGAACCTCCAAGGAACAGGCAGGCTGTTGTGTCTGGCAGGTTTTTAATGCAGAAAGGTTAAACTGAAAAATATACAAGGAAAAAAACATAAAAGTTCCATGAATTTGGTTAGAAACTAACGGTAACGGCAAGTATAGGTAGGCTAGGTTAATCCTATTTTTAGGGTTAGGGTTAGGGTTAAGTGAGCATAGTTTACAATAAAGGTAAATAAACATTAAATAATAATCCTTTTTCCCCTACAGATAACATTCAGGTAAGTATTTTATAGTAACTCAAACTTTTCTCCAAAGGATAACATAAAAACAATCATTAGCATGTTACGTTAGCTTGCAAAAGTAAACTAGTCCAAAGTGAAACTTGCTAGTTTAACCACGTTTCTAAAAAGTGACGTAGAGCAAAAATAAGTGCACAACATCAATATAGTGCTCTACATGCCTGCATCACTGACCGGGCATGCAGGGCACATGCCCCAGGGCCCCAGACCACCAGGGGCCCCAAAATATTCTAAGTCCCGTGTCCGTGTTCAATGCATTTTACAACATTTCACTAATTTCAATTGAAATGTGTAGTCAGGCGGGACCCTGACAAATATAGGCCCGTAGGCCACAGTTTATGATTATGGGGGCCCAATTCACAGCCTCTAATGACATTTCTTTTGATGCGGAGGCCCCAATCACAATTATTAAACTGCCACCTCTTGCTTGTATGTTTATGAGCACTGCGTTTAATGAGTATCATCCAGCTAAGATGCAGAGCACTAATTATATACTGGTGGGGCAGGGGGATCTAGGTACAAACCTTTTCAATACATTTCAACATTTAACTCTTTTTTGGTCCTTCATTCTCACCACCTATCACCTCGCCTCCTTAAAGCCACAACCTGCAATCCAAATGTAATAATGCTGATGCTCTAAATTAATATTACTTATAAATATTGCCACTGAAAGGGTAAACAACAAAAGGATGCCATTGGATAGTGTTCACTACCTGAATGTCTCTCAACAGGGGAATGCCCAAATTACTTCCACATTCTGTTAAAATGGATTTACTAGTTTCTGGTTCAGTTTCACTTTACCAAAAGCTCGTTGTTGTACCAGCTACGTGTGGATATGGCGTTGTTTTATTCACGGTGTCTTCGGGAGCTGCCAAAGATGAGCATTTCCGATGTAGCCTACATTGTACAGGTTGACCTCCAAGACTCCACGACCAAACTGGATAAAGGGTTTAAGCTATTCACTTCTTCATACATCTGCGACTATGAGGGTAGCTGTCTAGCTAGCCGGCTAGTTATCTAGTCCTTTGCTGCCCCCTCTGGCCCCTAAACAACAGGTTAGCTCTGGTGAACCAGGATGCAACGGGTGTTTTTTTTTCCAGTGGCCAGAGGGGGCAGCAAAGACCACATTTTCCAGCTCGCTGCACAAGGAAGAAGCGTAGAACAAGAGTGGCAGCCATTATCTAAGACATACGAAAACAACCAGGACAAGCCACACAAAGGTGAGATTTTATACTTTATTGCAAATACTTTCACACAATATGATCCACCGTCCTGACAGATAAGGGTACAAGGAATCCAGAAAGCTTGTCAGATTGGCAAAATTCGATTTGTGAACCTTGGTGGATATGCTGGAAATTTTCTGTTCCATCTACAGGCTAGGTTTCTAATTCAGGAACCCGGGACTGACACCCCACGCAGTGCTGTGTCAGTCCCAACGGGGCTACTTGTGTGTCTACTAGCTAGCCAGCTAGCTGGTACATGTAGCTGGTACAACAACGAGCTTTCGGTAAAGCGAAACTGAACTGGAAACTAGTAAATTTGATTTAACAGAATGCGTAACTAAGTTGGGCATAACCCCTACTACAACAGAAAATAATCACTTCCTGTCGGTCTTCTTCTACTAACAAAAACAAGTAGTACAACTAAAACCATTACAAAATCCTGAGAGCTCCCCCTACAGGAGTTCATGTTCAATAACAGTTCCAATACAGGGGGAATGCATCTCAGTTAATTGGTACATTTTCACTAATTGGTCTGAGGAAGTGCATTACATTGTTCATTGATTTGTTCATCCATCACCACTGATGGAATGAAACCGGACAAAACAGGAGGGAATAATGCATCTCACCTCTTTATGGCATTTTCAATAGTACACTGATTGGTCGAAGGGGTGGTGCTACATGGTTCGTTCATTTGTTCGCTCATGTGTTCATCCATCACACACGATATCTCAGACACCACTGATTAGATCTTGATGAAACTTGGGACAATGATGCATCTCACCACTGTGTTCCAGCATTTTCAAAATGATACTGATTGACCCAAGGGGGCACAACAATTGCACCAGCCATATCTCCAATGCAACAAGTTCTGATGACATGATATTTCTGTCTCCATCCATTTAATCCTTCGCTACTTGTGTGTTCACTTGTCTAACATACACAATATCTCAGATACTGCTGACCAGATACTGTTTATTTATTTACCTGCTTTTTTCCACAGTCTGATTTATTGGAAGACTGCTGTAAACCACACACTGAGCTGTTCTGTCCTTGGCCTTCCCTGCAATGCTTCTTTTAGATTTTCTTGAAATCTTTCAATGGTTAAGTAAGTTCTCTTAGTGCATTTCAAAAGGTCCAGTCCACCGAGTGACGGCGCCTCTTCAGTTATTCCTCTCCCTCACCATAAACAAGCAAAAGGTGACACGTTTGTTACTCGTTGGTCCAGAGGGAGACTGCATCATCCATGTTTTCTGCTGTCTTTGTTATTGCGATGCGAATATGACTCTACAAGGATGCACCTTTGATGTACCTCTGAACGCACAGCAGTGATTTAATGTGATTCAATTTCAAGGACAAGTGCTGTCTTCTGTTCTCGTCCCGCTGTATCACCCAACATTGGCTCTAAAGTAGCAGAATAATAAATGCTCTGAAAAAGAAAAGAAAAAAGCAGTCCGTGATCAACTGAAAATGCGTTCCGCAGATTAATTATCAACACCATAGTGGTCCATTTGAATATGGCTCATGTGCTCACATGTGAATGTCTCATCCTTATACCACTTCAATCCCAGCCAACTTTTTTCGTTTTGTCCTTTCTAACATTTGCAGGAGAAGCAGGGGGGATTTACAATTTAGATTTGGCTGTTTGAATTGATAGGACAAATTAGCATAAGAAAATGTACCCTGGTGAAGAGGGCTCTTCAGTGGCTGCGCTATGGTTTAGATTCGACCCTTCAGCATGTCACGATAAACACTGACAGCATCCCTCCTCCACTGGCAGATGCTCTGTTCCCCGCTGAAGAATCGGAGCTGACATTCCCACTTGTTGTGTAGCCAGAGTGGTTACAGGAGCAAAAGCCTGGCAGAGAGCAGTATAACCTGTCAGAGGTAGAAAGTCCTAATGAGGGGACATAGTAGAGGGTAAACCCACCCAAACTCACTTTACCCTCCTTTTCAGGCTGACATAAATCTGTGTGACCTAAATTGCAAAGTATACATCATAGTAAGCGTCAAACTGATGGATTTCATATGAGGATTGGGTCTTTTAAGGGGGTTAATAATTTAGGTTTTTACTGCCCCCATAGCACAAAAAGACTGTAATATATCTGTGGGGGGGTTGATAGGGTTCATTAATAACAACGACTCAATGATTACTTCACCAGGTGCTGAGATTTCTGTCTTTCAAAACTCACTTACACACACACACACACACACTGGTATTTACAGCTGCTCACGGATGGAGGACAGTGCGTCTCACATTTCAATTACGAAGGCTAAAAAACTTCGTTCTCAAGCCAAAACAGCAAATGACTTAGCAGTATCATTATTCCAGTATTTAGCATGGTAATATTTTACTTCTTTACTAGATGTTTCTGTTGGATCGCTGCTCTAGTTAGTTAACTTACTCCTCTACGTTGGCCACGTTTATATGGACAGCAATAACCCGATATTAAATTAAGACAATAGTCTGAATAAGAAATTGCCTTAACCTGAAAATTACCTTTCTGATGACCTTAACCTGAACATGGGCATAGTCAGAGTACGCAGAATCGCATTAAGACGTGAAGTATTCTGATTTTAGTGGCATTATCGAAGGGCATTTTAGACATGTATTATACACCTTAATCTTGTTTACAGAGGAAAAAGATGACGGACACTAGAAAAAAGAAGTCCCAGCATTTTTGGGGTGAGGCTGAAACTGTCACCAAGAGTATAAATACATTTGTGAAAATATAATTGACTTCTGTTTCTATTGGTGGTTGTTTGCCTTATGATGGCCACTGACTGGGACTCATAGTTTCCCCTCCTTTTTGTTTATTACTGGTCTTAATAAAGGGTTTGTGTGTGCCTCGGGTCTCTGATGGACCCATCGTGGACGAATGCCCACATGAGGATGCCCGTCGAGCTCTTCCCTCACCTCGCGAAGAACTCGGCATTAAAAATGACTCTCTCAGTTTCTTTTCCCTTGACAAATATCTCTTTCCCTCTCACTTAGTGACCTCATCTGGCTCGGCAGTGGCGGTTGTTTCTGTCAGGAGTTTCACTCCCCTGGAAAGAGATAGGCCATCGATAACACCATTTCATCAACGCAGAAAAGCGCTGGGAGAGACAAAGATATAAATAAAATGCTGCCGGGTGACGGGCTAGATTGTGATAAGGAATAGATGAATTCTGTGTGTGCGTGCGTGTGTGTGTGTGTGTGTGTGTAAGGTTGTTAACCTACTCTAAGGAACTCATCTGTCCCTATCTGCCCATCTCCTTGTCACAGCCAAAAATCTTGCCTCTCCAGACTGCAATCAACACCCTGACTGAGAAACTACATCTTCAGAGAGAGAGAGAGAGGGAGAGAGAGAGAGAGGGAGAGGGAGAGAGAGTTTCACTATAAGGTATGTGTATTGACTAAATCACCCCCAGGGAAATTGAAATGTCTTCAGGTGCATGTGCACATTCATGCAAGCTTGTGCATATTTGTGTGTGTGTGTACGTGTGTGTGTGTGTGTGTGTGTGTGTGTGTGTGTGTGTGACACTAAAACTCTCCATTGAAACCCAGGATAATAATAATATTAACAACAACAATAATAATAATAATAATAAAAATACTTGTGGAATCTGAGCAAAATGTCTCAGATTCAGGTTAAGGTCTTCCCATAGGCAAGCAGTGTATTGATCAATTCTACAATAAATATGTAATCAATCAAACTGCATCATATCCATCATATCAGCCTGGCTGACTGGACCATATCTGATATATACAGTACATATATACATTGGTCCCTGGGAGAGAAGTTCAGTTCATAAGTAGTGCGTAGAACAAACACACACACACACACACACTGTCGATACAAACACATAAAATTCAAAGAAGCACAATAAAGTCATGTGGAACTCAAGAGCTGGGAGCCATTAGAGATAAGAAATACGCTGCAAGGGGGAATGATTAACACTTATTGCTTTCTGAGATGCATCTCCACCATTACAGGTGGTAGTATACCTCATACATAATGTATGTGCTACATATATGGTACATGGGTATGAATATTGCATGCTGTATAGGGCTTTCTAGATTCTTCATTCTAGGAAGCAGTGGTGGAAGAAGTATTCAGATCTTTGACTTAAGTAAAAGTAGCAATAGCAAAGTGTAAAAATACTTTGTTACAAGTAAAAGTCCTGCATTCAAAATCTTACTTAAGTCAAAGTACAAAAGTATTTGCATCAAAATATACTTAAAGTAGCAAAAGTAAAAGTAGTCATTATGCACAATGGCCCATTTCAGAATCATATATATCATATTATTGGACTATAATTATTGATGCAATATGCACTGATGCATGTGTTCGTCACTTTAATGTTGCAGCTGGTAAAGGTGGAGCTCATTTTAATTACTTTATATACTGCTGGGTAGCTTAACCTATAAAAATAGATCATAATTTATTAGTTGATTTACAATTTGTATTAATAATCTAAATCTCCAAAGTAACTAGTATCTAAAGCTGTCATATAAATGTAATGCAGTAAAATGGAGTAATGGAGTAATGGAGTAAAAAGTACAATATTTCCCTCTGAAATGTAGTGGAGTAGAAGTATAAAGTAGCATGAAATGGAAATACTCAAGTAAAATACAATTGTACTAAGTACAGTACTTGAGTAAATGTACTTAGCTACTTTCCACCACTGCTACGAAGAACATTATTATGTATACTAAAACTGTCACAGTGATATTATTTGTTGCAAAATTGTATTAATGTTGTAATCCAATAAGTGTTTCTTTTTATTTTGTGTCCATCTTTGTTGCTCAGCGCTCATGCTGTGGTGTTTCTGCACTGCACTACCCAGAGATCACCTGTCAATCAAACAGTGTATCCAGTACTGTGACGTCTTTCTCCTTGGAATTTCTGTTGATGCAGTTTGGATGACGCTTGGACATTTTTTTTTCCAGGAAAGAGCTGGATGTTTAGAACAGCAAATGGAAAAGCTTTCATGAGCTGGATATAGGTTGAATCACTATTGTGTTGTAGAAATGGGTGATAGGCAGCAGCAAATTGAAGTTTATTTATATGAAAATCTTGTGCATTTTTACTGTGATGCCATATATTGACATACCACCAACTGACAGGATATTTCAAGGTCAGTCCTTCAGTGAAACCAGTGAAACAACACAGGGGTTGGAGAATTATTCTCAATTCTATGAAACATGAATGTGTGAATAGAGGTATGGATGCCATAGCTGGTGCAAAACAACAGCATACTAGAGGAAATACAGTCTGTATACAATACTTTACTATACTTGCTAATTCTAATTCACTATTTAATCTGTAAAGTACAACACTCATTCATGTAAATATACCAAAATACAAAAAACAACAACAATCAGTGCAGTATAACATAAAATCTCACAGAATTTCAGTTAATAGTCTAACCATATTACCAAATTTCATGGTTCGCTGACCACCTCTCTGCGTCTCTAATACACACTGAATTGGTTGTTTTTTAACCAGTTTTTTAGTCTTGTTTTGAACTGTAGAAGAGTGCTACACTCTCTCACACTGGCTGGTAGAGTGTTTGACAAGTGTCATGCTTTAATGGAGAGGGCAGTGTGTCCAAATTTGGCAGACTGGAGTGGGACAGAGCAGTCCCCTCTGGAGGCAGACCTTGTTGTCTGGTTACGGGCTTCACTGGGTTTGAGAAACTGTTTGAGAGGTGGGGACTCGAGTCAGACTCAAGTCACAATTTTAAATACTTGAGACTTGACTTGGGTTCTGGTGACTTGGGACTTGACTCTGACTTGTACTTTGACGACTTGAAAAGGTTTCTAAAGTCTTGACTTGAGATCTTGTGTGTAAATGACTTAGATTGAAAAGTGATGAGATTTGTTCCAGCAGACGACTGAATTTAAATTCTGTTTTCTGAATTTGTATGGAATGATTCAATTTATTGAAGCTGAAACTAATTATAGAAATCAAACTCATGATGCTCTTACCAAGTTTTTATCCTATTAAAACCATATTACATTGAAAAGACTGAGATATTTTGTTTTCTTTAAGATATTAAATTGATTCTGGACTCTTGATTTGTTCTGACTTGACTTGCTGTTCTACATTTAGACTTGAGACTTGACTTTAATGACATGGACTTGACTTCTTAATCTACATTTAGACTCGGGACTCCCAAATGCATAAAACGAGAGACTGCCTCAACTTTCTGTCCTTTGACAGTTACCTCTGGTCAGGCAGGAAAGGAGGAGTACAAAGGCATCATGACTGAGCGACACGGTTTGGCAAAAGTTTTTATTGACTTTTGGCAAAATACTGAAAGAAAGCCACTGTACTGCACGTGCATACTATGAAACCACACACCAGAACACATTGCATATTCATTATAACAACCAAACATTATCTTAGCGATACAGATAAAGCCACTTTGAAAATCAGTTTGAAACTCGGTGACTACAACACATTGATAACACAACAAGCCAGCAGCTCTCCAGGGCCAAGTAAATCAGACACACACACACACATACACTGGCAAGTCCAAGGGAATTCTACTATGCTACTTATCAGCCAAATCCACACACTGTAATAACACAAAAGGAAAAGCTTGTCATATGCACAGTTTCAAAATGTGTTATTAGGTGACTGGGGAGAGAAATAAGGAGGCGAGTCAGTCGGCCAGTGCTTTGGGATTTTAGAAGTAATCAAATTATCTCATTCCACTGTTGTTCTACTGGTAGCCATTGGGGATTTTATAATCCATAAAAGGATTTTTGCTTGGCCGCACTTGAATTGCATCCCCCCCCCCCCCCCCACTCCCTCTTTACTCTCCATGCTGGCAGTTAACCCCCTCCAACCACACACACACACACACACACATATATAAAAGCAGTGAAATAAAGATTTTAAAAAGCAACAAATTCAACTTTCAATGCCAATCCACATGTTTATATCATCATGACCAGGTGCATTTTTAGCTCTGCTATTGTTGTTGCTTTGACAGGTCGGTAAAGAGCACTATCATTAAATAATCACAAACTGACTTGTTTTGACATTTTCAAAAGTGCATACCAGAAAATCTTAAAAGAAAAAAAAAAAACTTAACTCATCAGTGATTGGTTTGACAAGGATGTGTGTGTATAAATGAGAAAAAGGCCTTTAACCAACATTTTACTGCAGCTCCGTCCGCTATACAAGATTTTACCTTCATGACTCACTGAAAATGCTACTCAGCTTGCCTTCTGCCTTCATGCTGTCCTAATCGGAAAGCAAACGAACACTTGAAAAGGATGCAAGGGACAGTGACTGGGCATATAAAGATCATAGCATGGGAATAATGGCTAGGAACTGAGGCAAACAAAAGATATTAGTAGATGAATAGTGTGTCATTGATGAGAGAGTCAAAACATTTCCTATCCATTGTCATCATCAACTCAGTATGATGACGCAGCTGTGTAGGAAAACATGAAAAGAAAGCATACTTTTTGTCCTACTATTGTAAAATTTTAGCTTTTAACATTTGTCTTTTTTTCATGTAACACCCCATCAACACTGGCCACATACCCCATATTTGTGGCACTTTTTTGTAAAAGCTATACAATCCTGTTTAACAAAAACAACAAATAATACTGCTTATATGATGGTAATAAAGCATATTTCTTTGAGCAAAAAATTACAAATACAAATATTTTTTGTGTAATATGTCAAAAAGCACAAGTGATCCTGCTGGTTCAGTTCAGGCATGCTATGCCATTCAGAAATTCCAATTAGACGCAAGCAAAAGCAATGCTAAACTCACACATCATTTATACCACTGTACATCATCATTTAACTGGGATTAAAGAGACAGAACTGAACGACCAAATTTTGCCCGTATTTACATATGTTCTTCAAAAGTTTGACACAAAGAAGGAAGTTTGACACAAAGAAGGTAAGCAACCATTTTGGACCTTTTCTTAATCCTTCATTGTAAATGTAAACACGTCTTTATGTAGCTGTCTCATGCTGTTAGTCATTATATAAAAAAAAAGGTCCTGCAGCTCACAAATCACCATGTAAACAAAGCCAGTACGTGGGAAACAGTGTTTCAACAGGAGGCACCATACTGCCGTTACTGACTGAGCCTACTAATGCAAGTTTATAAAAGTGCATTTTTAATGGAGACTTCAAAGACTAAACTCCTCCAAAGTCTTGAATAACAAATCTTACTTTTGTAGTTCTAGCAGTGAAGAAAGTTCAGTTTTGCCTGGAGACTTAAGTCTATTCTTCTGTTCATAGGGAGTCAAGCTGAGTAGGTTTTTTGGGGGGGCAAAAACAAAAAAATGTATCATCAAAATGATGACATAAATTCTGCGTTCACCAGGAAGCCACTGTAATCAAATTAGCAAGACTTTGCAGTCTGGTTGTTATTACATCTAGGGGGCATGAGAAGCTTTTTATACTGTAGCCTATGATAGCTCCAAAATAATTCATTCTTAATAAATATGAAGCACACAATGAATCTGTAACAGTCAATTCATGGTCAAGTGAAGGAATCTCATTCCTCATTCCTTTGAAAAATTGCAGTAAAAACTTTCCACTGTTAAATTTCACTAAACAACAACATGAAGCATTTACAACTCAATTGAATTTACTAATTATCCCCAATTCGTGTCATTCTCTCCCCATGTAGGAGAAAAAGTTGCGTCAAACTGCCTACACAATTTGGGAGTTAAATGTTTGCTAATGTAAAAAAGTGAGTCTTACTGGAGGAATTTAGCATATGAGAAATGGACCCTAACAATTCAGAAAAAGTCTGTAAGGAATACGCAATGTTTTTGAGAGATTGGTCAACTTACCTGTTGAATGATAAGAACAGAGACATCCAGAACATCCAAGTGTGCTAACACTTTAGCGTACACTATGTTGAGCGATAGTAAGCTCCATGCTAACACTTTAGCATACACTATGTTGAGCGATAGTAGACTACTAGCATTATTCAAAGTAAAAAGACTGACCTTTAAGAAATAAAAAGTCAGCGGCTCTTATTATATGGTCTAAAGATTCATACATTTTAAAAAATTAAATATGATTAATTAAATATAGTTGATGTTGCAGGCTTATTTTGGGAAGCATTTTGGGTGAGCAACCACACAGTGATTTAGCTGTACACAGTTTAGCTGTCTCCTATCACCCTTCACCTTCACTGCCTGTGAAAACAGGGAAAGCAGTTGTCATTTTCTCACTTTTGAGATAATGCTAGTAGCCAACTATCACTCAACATAGTGTATTTTAAGGTGTTAGCATGGAGCACTGGAGCCAATGATCTACCAGGATGATTTTGGTGTCTATGTTCTCATCCCTTGAAGAGTAAGTTGACCAACGGGATGATCTCCCAAAAATGCTGTTTTTCTTTTTTACTTTTCCATAATCAGTAAACAAATGTCAAAGGATGATCAAATAATTATTGTTCAGACACAGAACCCGTTTCTGCTTATTTAAAGGGAAATTTAGAGCCAATAAAAAATATTCACCAGATGACACACAAACACAACCACGGTCAGTCTTACTTAATATACACACTGCTCTTAGGTGTACCATTGCTACCTTTTCTATAATTTAAACTCTTATCTGTGCTTTCACGCCATTGATGGAGCCATTTACAATCTGCAACGCCAGCATACTGTCACCGACTGCTTTGCCAAGCATTTGTGTAATGGATAATTCATGGTGGCAACCCCAAACATCGTGAATCAATGGACAGGTCTGGACATTGGGGAAATTTCACTGAATGCTTCCCTCTGACTCTTAAGACCTCGTAAACATAAGCAGCAGCACAGAAAATCAAATTTAATTTCTTGGCAAAGTGGAGATGAAAAGGTAGTAAAATCCCCAGATGTCTTGAGTTGAGGCTTTTATCCTTAACAAATGGGTGATAATAACTGCTACAGCAGGTAACCAAGATCAGAAACGGAGGCATGTGCGTGCGTGTGTGCAAATTTATGTATGATGTCAGAATGGTTCATGGTTACTCAAGTTAATTCCCCCAGCATTCTCAACTCTCCTCATGTTTATGTCAGTAAGGATGAGCACGGTGACAAGGTTTTACATGGAACAAACAAGCATCAGTCCTTAGCTGCCGACATTAGATGTCTTTGGTATGTTTGTAAGCTGATGGCTTGTTAGAGGTTTATAGTAGGGTTAGACCAATATATCGGGCCAATATTGGCCTTTGTTGTTTTAGGTTACCATGTTCTAAATATTGTTTCAGAAGTTTTTCCACCCTGACAAAACAAAATTCTGGGGGAAACATTGAATACATTTTTTTTTTAATCTTTTGATCAAATTTAAAAACACTCAATATCAGCACAAAATATCATCTATAGTCATCTTCAATCCAAAAATATAATTAATAAAAACCCATATTAGTTGAACCCTAGTATACAGATTGCAAGTCGATTCAAATAAATGGCCAAACATCCAGCAAGATGCTCATCAATCTCTGCAGCTTTAAGCATATCTTCTCTGTTTAGAAGACAGGAGATGGAGCAATAAGAAAAGTAGTATGTTGGTTTAATTAATGGCCATTAAAGCCAGCTGGGTGGTGAACTCTGTGTCAACATCAAATCAAACGCCCACTGTGAGCCTTTACAGCCAACAGGGGGTTGTCTAGTTAAATCAACAGACAAGCCTTGGACTGTGTTTGAGTCTCTGTGCGAGGATGTGAGAAAACGATTGGTGAGTAGTGATGAATTATGATAACTGCTGTTTTTGGTCTTGTTGCTGATGATAATCATGTTGACGATAATAATGCTAATGATGATGATGATGATGATGATAATGGTGCTGGTGGTGGAGATGAGGATAATAGTGGTCATGTTGATACTTCACAAATTCCCCAAAAAATGTATCAATGCATTTTGTCCAAAGAATAAAGCTTCCATATACATGAATACATTTTGTACAATAAATCTGTGTTTTAACATTAAAAGTCCAAATCTCTCCAATGAATCCCTCTGTTGCTCGTTCTTGTGAAAGAAGCCTTTTGAGTTCAACAGGACTTTCTGGATGAATCAAAGTTTGCTAAATAAATCAGATTTAAAAAGTAGTAACATTTCTATGGTGTTTCCGCTCCAAAACACCCTGCTATGTCTCTCTCAAGAGCTTTACATTTCACCAAAGTTAACTTGGCTTGACCAAAAAATAACATGGACTTCTTCATAATCCCAAAACCAATGAGCACCTTCGACATTACAACCTATTCACAAGAGCACCAGAAGGTAGCAGTCTCCACCTTCTCTCTCTATTTTTTTATGTTTTGGGTTGTTTTCACATATGGTCCTTTTTTAAACAAACTGAACTCAGTCCTCTGTGGACCAAAAAGTGGACCAGCTGAAGAGGGACTTCTCTTCTCTTTGTATTCATGCTGTCATGTTACTTGAAAGAGGACTCATTTCTCTTTCTAGTCCACTTCAGCTCCGATGGGAGTCTCAGCTCCTTCTTTGTTCACACTACAATGTCTTTAAGATTGGCACAACGAGAATGCTGTCCAACTCATTGTACAAAGTTCACATCCATTTGATGTCTGTGGACTCTGCTTGATCTTATTTTTGTCATGTGTGCACATGTATTTTAACACAACAGTGCTGTGCTGTCCTTCAGGATGACAGAAAACTGGAGGCAAACGTTTGTGTTTTTGTGCGTGCTAGACTTCTGACATTTGAAATGTTCCTCATTCTCTTCATTGGGTACTGCAGTAGTTTCCTCCTCAGACAAAACTACTCCTCGTCCACCAGTCTTGCTGCCAGCCATGATTTGTGTTTCCTGCACTCCAGTTTAATTACATCACGAGATCTGTGTATGGCGAGCACAGAGGACCAGAGGTTTCTTGTGGAGTGCTCACATATACACAAAAACATGCTGACTAGTCTGAGTTCACTTGAGAGGCTGAAACGGACCAAGCGTGAAAACACGCTTATTCTTGGGTTAAAATGTTAAAGCCATATTACTTTAAATTCCTCTCTTGTAAAGAATAATATGTGACAGCGTAACACTGTGTTGTTAATTGTTAAATCAGGCTTGTGGGGTGTTCTGGCGGTGCAGGGAAATACCACATACCCCTGAAAATGTGGCTTCCAATCTGGCTTGCTCTCTCTCTTTCCTATCACCCTCTATTGTAGACTTTCAAGCAAAGCAGAAACGTCAGAAAAAATAGATATTTTTGAAAAAGTAGGACTGAGCAGGAATGTTTCTACACCACTGTAGGAATCATGCTATCCTCCCTTGTTTGTGTTTCACCAGGAGTGAATGTGATCTCATCCTTGGTTGTGTTTTTTCTTTCTTCAATCCAGCAATCTGTGTCTCTCCTTTCTGTATCAGACTTGGAGTCAATGGGCTCTTTACACTTCACATCAGTGGCCAAGGAGGACTCTATATAATCTTTTGAATCACTAAATGAGTGGAGGTCAGCAGGTTTCTTGTCATTGGATAAAGAGAGTTCTGTAGAACCCACAGCTTTCTTGTCATTGGATGAGGAGAGCTCTGTGGAACCCACTGTTTTTTTGTCATTGGATGAGCAGAGTTCTGTAGAACCCACAGCTTTCTTGTCATTGGATGAGGAGAGCTCTGTGGAACCTACTGCTTTTTTGTCATTGGATGAGCTGAGTTCTGTAGAACCCATGACTTCCTTGTCATTGGAAGAAGAGAGTTCTATGGAACCCAAAGTTTTCTTTTCATTGGATGAGAAGGGTTCTGTAGAACCCACAGCTTTCTTTTCATTGGATGAGGAGAGTTCTGTAGAACCCACAGCTTTCTTTTCATTGGATGAGGAGAGTTCTGTAGAACCCACAGCTTTCTTTTCATTGGATGAAGAGAGCTCCGTAGAACTCACAGCTTTCCTGTAATTGGATGAAAGGAGTTCCGTGGAACCCACAGCTTTCTTGCCATTGGATGAGGAGAGTTCTGTGGAGCCCACAGCTTTCTTGTCATTGGATGAGAAGAGTTCAGTAGAATCCAGAGTTTTCCTTTCACTGGATGGGGATGTGTCAAGATGGACTGAGTGGGATTCTGTCAAAGCTACAGATTTCCTGTCATTTAATATGGAAATATTTACATGTTTCTTTCCCCCCTGTTTGATAGGTATGAGGGTGTCAGTCACATCTAAAGCTCCTCTATTAGTTGGATCCACATCCTTCCTATCACTAGATGGCGAGGTTTTAACAGGATCCATACCAAAGCTGAAAGCAACATGGCTGGTTTCGACAGGGTCTTCTGCTTTCCGGCCATTGGCTGTGGTAGTCTCGGGATGATCACTTCCGTTCTGCTTTGTGACTGCGCCAGTGGCTCTCCTTGCTTTTTCATTGGTTCCATTGCTATTGGGATGCGAGGTCCGTGGGTCTCGGACGGTGCTGTAGGCGGTTTGGATGGTCGACAGCGTCCTCTGGTTTCCCTCTGGCCGCTGACAACGGTAAAGCCCGCGAAAGGCCGAGCGAAACTTCTGGGACATGGCGTTGTATATGACGGGGTTGATGGCGCTGTTGGCATAGATGCAGGTCCGACAAAACAGGAGGAACCAAGCGTCCAGGTAGGGCGTCGACACGAAGGAGTTGATCAGAACCAAGGTTCGGTAGGGCATCCACAGCAGGGCGAACAGGATCACCACCACAGCCAGCATCTTAGTCACCTGCAGACAAGAAGCACAAGAAGACAGGTTCATTAACGGTGTTTTATGTAGCATTTTTCATATATCATTGTCAAATAAGTTCTGATACCTTGGTATAATGGCAGTTAATGAATGAGACCATGGTGGAGACGATTGGTAGCTTCTATCTCATGCCAGTCTTCTCAGTGATGGTCTCATTTGTTTATGGTAATTGTACTAATGTCTCATAATTAATGTGGTGATGATTTATTGATGTTAAAATACTACAAATAGTAGCAATCACTACAATCAGTAGCACTTCACTTAATACATGGTTTATACATCAGTGTTGAAAATTGCTGAAAACAATATGTAAGGCCTTAGAGTTTTCAAATGGCCTTTGAAAGCACATTGATATTCATCCAAAACAATCACAGACCGTGCAGAAATGCACGGGTAGATAAACATTTCTGCCCTCCAAAGCCCAGTGCAATATGGTGTGATGCATCGTAATATAATTTCTCTGATTAGCTCTGATTGCTTCATGATTATTTGAGTCATCATAATATCTCAGATGAAGCATTAGCAGTCACCAAATTGCATGTGTTTGTGTGACAGAGAGAGAGAAAAAGAGAGAATTTGTGCTTGAGTGCGCGTGTTTGTGACAGTGATATTATGTTGTGTGTGTGTGTGTGTGTGTGTGTCTGTATTGTGTATGTTAACAGTGGGTTAAATGAGGCTTCTTAGTTAACCGATGTGTTTGAAGAGTGAAAAACAAAGGCGAGGCGGGGGCCGTAAAAGCAAGGCGAGGAAAAGAAAGGGAAGGTGACGAAAGGAACACAAAGGAAGGGAAAGGAAAGGACAGGAAGAAATGAGGAAAAAGAGGGCGAAGTACTAAATAGCTTAAGACCGGGAGCAAAACAAAAATTTCCACAATATTATTACATCCTATCACAATAGGCAAAGTGGTTGTAGTAATAGCACCCATAATACCATAATACATCACACACACACACAAAATTAAAAAGGCACAACACAGCACAGGCAACACAGCAAAGCAGCAGAACAAAATGGACAGCAAGGACATTCAGACCCAATGAAATAGCTGTGAAAGTGTTTCGGAGGGTGTGTGCGTGTGTGTGTGTGTACGTATGTGTGTGTGTGTGTGTGTGTGAAACATCCCTCGGCACCTCCTGAACCCCCTCCACCACCCCCCCACCCCCCTCCACCACCCCCCCACTATGGGTTGGTGACCATGGCGACGGCTCAGAAAAATTCCTGAACCCCGGTGAGACGGAGAGAACCAGTCAGCCTATAAGACTCCAGTGATTAGCCTTATCAGTCGCCAACAATGCTACACACCTTCCCCTACCCAAGCCCCCCTCCGCAGCCATTTTTAAGCCCTCACCACCCCCCCACCCCTCACCCCCCACCCCCCCGCCGCCGCCGCCTCCGCCGTGCCATAATCATTCCGTTGAAGCATGGTTGCCTTTTTTTTTTTTTTTTTTGCTCGGCTCCCGTTTCTGTTTCTCAGATCATAGCGAAACATAAAAAAAAAAAAAACCCAACACAACAAAGTCGGGGCAGGTTGATACCGGGGTATCGTGCGCACGCCTCTCCTCGGCTAAATGCTATTTGAGATAAGGGTCTCTGTCCCTGCCGCCGGTGACAGCCACCTCAGCAGGTAGATTAAAAAGGGAAAAAAAAAAAAAATCGCTGCACAACAAAGCGTTTAATTGAACGGGGAGGTGGGGGGGGGGGGCGGGCGGGCGCGGTTTCTAATTATCCGAGCGCCGCGATAATGAGACAGAAAGCGTCGAGGTTGACATTTTGAATATGCATATTATTACTGTCACGGTTACAGGGCTCCGACATGACAAACAAATCAGGGGAGGGAGTCCTGCTAGACCCATGGCATCCATCCCGACTGAGTCCAGTGAAGGAGCGGTGTAGTAGTAGCTACTGTCCATCGAACCAAAGAATTCACATTTCAGATGCTCGACGGTGATATGGACTCGCCCCCCTGAGCAGCGATGACCAAACATAGCCGATTCTCTTCCTTTAACATACACTTGAGGAGATCACAGAAAAAAAAAACACACTCTCAGAGATTAAAACTGTACAGTAATCTCGCGGCGCGCTGGTATTAATCTCCAAGCACAAAACTGCCATTCTTTGGTATACGCTAAGTTTATCAAACTCGGATCAGATTGAATCGGCCTATCAAACGACGAATGAAAGAGCATGGAGTGCCTATTGAAGAACTGAGAGGGGTGGAATCATCTGCGGTATTAAGCACACTTCAATGTAAATCCCAAATCGCATTATGCAAATCTGCCGCTCTTAAACGGAGCCCCTTGAACGCGTTCGATTAGGATCTGCTCCTCTACTCTTGCGCGGGAGTTCGGGCTCGCCAACGCACACACACACACACACACATGCATACACACATACACAAAAAGACAAACATTCATATGGAAACGCCCTATGTGAAAGTTAGGATCCATTAAGTAATGACTTTTTATCAACCTCTATTGGTGACCAGTAGAAATTGCAACAATATTGACGGGTCTCTGCCGCAGCTTGTAATTGACTTTAATGATAAAGTCACATTTTGAGATGAGTAAGGCAGCTAATTGGAGCAGAGATCCAACAGAAACATCAGTGAAGAGCCGAGGCAGAAATCATTAGCGGTAATCATTGAGCCACTGATACTGGTCATCAACCCCTATCAACCCCCACATGTATTATGGTCACACTGTGCTCTGAGGCAGTGCAAATCTTCCTTATTGTGCACCTTTAAACTTTCCCTGCCTTTCATCATGCCCTAACTCTGCAGAGCTGCAAGAGTCCCTGAGCTGCCCACACTGGTCCGGTTTGATGTGATGTTTTTCATTTCAGCGCTGAAACTTCATTAGAGCAGCCAGCGTCCGTGTGGACACCTCCGTGCTTAGTTCCTTTACAAGTAGGGAGGCTGGTGGAAGGCAAAGTATTGCAGACAAATTTTGACTGGGCTGTTTTTCTTTGCTCACGACTTCTGATAAGTCAAAAGGGCTGCCTTCTTTGACAAATACCACACAAAAATACATCCAAAGTTATTGCTTTGCTGTACTTTTTGACAACAGTACTGTCCAAACTCTTACTTTGAGGAATACATTTATTTTGTGCCATTTTTGCCTCTATAGCAGTGGTTCTCAACCTTTTTGGCTCGTGACCCCTTAAAACCACTTGATGCCTACTGGCGACCCCCGTTACAGGAGCGCATAGAGAAATAACGATATAAAGGATGTTTTATCTTTTTTCAGCTTGTTTCAATGAAAGCTGTTTAGTATTTCTGCTTAGTTTAGTATTGCTAAAAAAGCAAAAAAAAGAGTTGAGAAAAAAACTGAAAAAATAGACATAGTATGTATGTAGTATGTATAGTAGAAATAGATTTTTTTCCCCCCTATCCTATAAATCATCTCGCAACCCCTGAAAATTATCTCACGACCCCCTGGGGGGTCCTGACCCCCAGGTTGAGAACCACTGCTCTATAGAATCCACAACCTACAAAATTAATAGAAAGTTCTGGCGTTTTATCGCAAAAACAATCGCACCTGTCACTTCCTTCTCACACAAACTACCTAAAGCTTTTTTCTTTTTCAACAGCCACATAAAGACAATTACAAAATCAGCCTATACTACCACCTTAAAAACATAGCAAGAATTAAAGGATTTTTATCAAAACAAGATACAGAAAAACTAGTTCATACATTTATTTTCAGCAGGCTAGACTATTGTAACGGTGTCTTCACAGGTCTTAGCAAAAAAATCAATCAGACAGCTGCTGCTCATACAGAATGCTGCTGCCAGAGTCCTCACTAAAACCAAGAAAGATGAAAAGGATAGACTTTAAAATCCTATTACTAGTCTATAAAGCACTAAATGGTCTCGGGCCCAAATGCATTTCTGATTTGCTTATACGTCATGAAGCACCCAGACCCCTCAGGTCATCTCGGACAGGTTTACTCAGTGTTCCCAGGATCAAAACCAAGTGAGGTGAAGCAGCTTTTAGTTTCTATAGCTACTCCCCACCTGTGGAACAAGCTTCCTGCATACCTGAGGTCTGCTAAAACTGTCAGCTCATTTAAATCAGGGCTTAAAGCATTATTGTTTACTGCGGCTTTCCAATAAATTAAATACGTAACTTCTTTTAATCTTTAACTATTTATTTGCTTGTTTTTGTTTTTATTGTCTTTTAAATGCAATTTTAATGTCTTTTTGTCTTCTTGCTTTTAATGTCCTTTAAATGGAATCTTAATGTCCTGTTTTCAATGTATTTCTATGCCCTTGTAAAGCACTTGTGTCTGAATGGTGCTATATAAATAAAATTGCCTTGCCTTGCCTAAAGCTGCAGGTGGTTCCTCCTGCCCTGAATGCATTCCTATTGGCTGGTCGGCCAATTGCTTTCAATATGGAAGGTATTTCTATTGGCTGGGGATGTCACAAAGCCAATTCGAAAGAGCCACAGATTATCTGTGGCATATGACTTGATCGGAACTAACAGCAAACACTGTCAAAGATTCATTCCCATACTGAGAGGTTACTTGTAGTGCAGGTGATTGCATTGCGTAAAGGAGGTTTAAAAAGTGGTGGGGACCGGGGACAGAATTGGACTTGGACCTGTCCCTAGTGTCCCCAGTGTAAATGATGCCTATGAAACCCCCCCCCGCAGATATGTTGTGGTCATTTTGTGTGATGGAGCAGTAAAAACCTTACTGATTTCCCCTTTAACTTAGGGGCATGCCAGTGGCTCAGAGGGCTATTTATGTGCTATGTCATGGGTTCAATTGTGGCTCATGGACTTGGCAGTGAACAATCACTGTAGGCACTGAGTGTGTTTTGCTGCACTGATGACCGATGACAAATTCCCCTTGGGGCTAATGAAGATTGAAAAATTATCTACTCTATTCTCTATGATTTGCTGTCTAGAAACACAGAAATGCCATAAATATGTTGGAAAAGTTGTTTGTTGAGCCTTTAATATGCTTGTGGGGGAACATCTACAAACGGTAACCCACCTGGTAATATAAATAGAAATTTCATAAAGCAATTTACATATTTTTTATGCAAACAATTATTAAAAAGCTTCTGACATTCAGAGACAAAATGTTATATTTATCTGCAGTTAAAATTAGAAAGTACCATTTACTCTTTGATGAGAAAGGAATTGTGACTAAAGGAAAGGAGTGACTAAATGACATAGAAATGCACATACTTCCAAGCTAAATCTATCTGTTGTTTAATGTCCATATTGAGATCCAATGGGCAAACTTGTTTTTGGAGACAAAAAAAAAATCTATCCAACTTTCAAAAGAACAAAATGCCATAATATAGACACACAAGTACTCCCTTCTGGGCAAAAAAAGACCTCATCCTAACCCTCATGAGTGGATAAAGGGATACAGAGGTGAAGGCTTTCAAGACCAAATAGCCTGAGAGAAGGTATTCTACATCCAAGAGCGCACTGCAGAGCAACACCATGCAATCTGGAATCGAGGGCTTCTCAGTAGGAAACCTCTTTCAGTCCACCGCCTGAGGAAAAGAAGCCATTACTGCCGCGCTTGCCCTCAGGGCCTCGTAACAGCCGGGGCCGAGAGCCCACGGAAAAAGGACGCTTATCTGAGGCGGATGGACAGCGGGAGCATCATCGCCGCGCTGTAAAGAGGGAATCATGGCCCCTATAATCCCTGCAGATCACACACACACACAGCCAAAAGACCGGACCGGGGTCAAATGTGACTAAAGCTATCGTACGGCAATTACCTGCTAGATAAAACGGGATGTGAGTGAGAAGAGAGCGGCGCGAGGAAGGAAGGAAGGAAGGAAGGAGGGAAGGGTTAGGTCATTATGAGGTGACGCAACAGACCTGTTTCCTGGAGGAGAGCGCGCTCTTTGGCCGGCTCTGGCGACCCGCCTTCCCCGGTTCGGAGCCTTCGCGGCAGCTGCGGCGCAGGGTGGTGGCACCGGTGTCGGGGTGGCTGGGTAGAGGGCTGGAGGGACACAGGCCAGCGTATTAGACCATTCATCCCAATAGAGAGCAACAGGCATTGATTGGTTGATCCGTCGGTCGATCGGTTGGTTGATTGAATTAGTGTGTTTGGATGTGGGATGAACATGGAACTAGGGTTTCATTAATATACAATCAGTCACCTCAGTATTGACAGGGTTCCTTTTCAGGTCTGGAAAGCCTGGAAACTAGGGTTCAATTGGTTTGCGTTTTTGAAGGCTGATACCAATGTTTTTGGACTAAAACTGCCAATATGTTCTGTCAATATTCAGTATCTTTGAATTTGACCATTTTCATGCCAGAAGAATTCCCCCCAAAATTACAAGGATTCAGTGTTTCCCCAAGAGTTTCATTCTTGTCAGGGTGGAAAAGCCTCTGAAACAGCATTGGGACACTAAAACTCTCCATTAAAATCAAGGATAACTAAGAGTAATAATAATGATAATACATATTCATGCATACTACTACTGGAATCTGATCAAAATTATGCATTAGAATCAATTCAGATTAAGAGCTTCCAGGGTGATAGTGATCAATTGCATCATATCCAGCATATCTGGCCAATTTTTTTTATATCGGTCCCATATATCGGTCTAGCCCTAGCAGAAATATGTGTTTCCCACTCCCTGTTTTTTGCAGATAAAGACTGGCAGTTCTCCTTCATGAGGCCAGGCTGGTTACCTGAGGTAGAGGATCCGTGCTATCAGGCCATACAGCACGATGGCCAGGAGCAACGGGACGACGTAGAAGATGGCAAAGTCGATGAGGTAGATGGGCAGGTAGAGCTCCCGTTTCACCTTGTAGCCACACTGCACGTGTCCGTCCTGGCTGACCTGAATGCCACACAGTCGATACAAACAAGCTGCAATAATATGGACTACTGTAGCAGCTCATGAGGCTGTGGCTCAGGGGCTAAGATGCACATAATGATGTCACGGGTACGATCCTCCACATCCCTCTCAGCAAAATAATATTGATCTCAGAAATGCCACAGAGCTGCCTTTGTATCTTTCCTTGCTACTGCACCAAAAACTCTAGTCATTTGTAATGCAATTGCACAATCATCTGCACTCCCAAAAGTTTTATTTCTCTTTCATCACTGACATATTTATTGAAACACTGGTAACACTTACACTTACTTACAATAAGGGTACATTAATTAAGGGTAACAGTTAACTAATGTGTCTGGTAATCATTTACTAATGGTGTTCATGTTAACTAAGGTATTAATTTATACATTATTTAATAGTCATCTTTATAAACTATTAAATAATGTATAAATTAATACCTTAGTTAACATGAACACCATTAGTAAATGATTATCAGACACATTAGTTAACTGTTAATTAAGGGTTAGTTAATGCTTATTAAGCATTAACTAACCCTTATTAAACATTAAATAACCCTTATTAAGCATTAACTAACCCTTAACTTAGTGTACCCTTATTGTAAAGTGTTACTGAAACACTATACAGTCCTTGCGAAGTGCGCTATTGCCTATTTATGTAACTTTTCCCCATGTTCAGATGGCAATTTTTGCCTGTAAAAAAACCCCAAAATCCCTGCTTTTCGTCTCCCCAGCTCTCATGCTATTTCTTTTTCTAGCACTTCACTCTTCGCTTCCCAGCAGATCATTGCTCTTTGGTCACAGTAACGTTATAAGGGCACTTAAGGCCCTGTCCTTTTCACTCCTAATTTTAGAATGCTTGTAATTTCCATGACCAGCAAGCAAAGCTTATTCTGCTGTTGCACCCAGTGTAAGGCGCTCTGGATAAGACCGTCAGCTAAATGCCTTAAACGTTATGCCAAATGTATTCCTCTGACCTGAATGTCGACCAGGAAGAACCAGAGCATGCAGTAGACACAGGTGAAGATCCAAACGCCGGCGATGATCCGCTTGGCCCGGGACACTGTGCACACCGTCTGAGCCCTCATTGGATGGCAGATAGCGATGTACCTGCAGATAAGAGAGGCAACAGTTGGTCTTAACACAACGTAATACAAGTTCTTGTAGCTCTTGATATGTTTAATGTGTTCCGTTTAAAGGCATCGCCACAGATATCATTAAAGCTGCAACAATCAGAGTATTGGCAACATTCTGTTTAGAAGGTAGATTGTATTGTAATCTTAAATCATATGCCATCATCACGCCAAGAAGAGCAGGGTTTCATTCCAAAAACGACAGCAACTGATTTCAGTGATTAGTCCCTCTCTAGTTGAAGGTGTTAATCAGTGAAATGAGCTGCTGTTGTGTCTGGCTAGAGTGAAAACCTGCAGACTCTTAGGTCATGATGGCACATGATTGAGGATAAAAGACACCCTGTCATCTTGAATCATACAGAAAGGCCAGAAATCAAGGTGGAAATGTATCTAATATCTCTGAATGTGCTGATCTGAAGTCAGTTTTGACTTTTAGATCATAGTAAAAAAAGATTTGGTTAGTGATCCTAGATTGTGCATCAGGTATTGCATATCAGGAGTTGCAACTGTGCACTATACACTCTACAAAACTAACTTATAGTTGTTCAAAAACAGTTACAACTTATGTGTTTGCAAATTATAATGTGCACACATACTACTGTAAAATACACTTTTTCAACTTCTTCATCTTTGAGTTACAGTTGTTGAGTACCAAACTGTCCCACTCAAGTAGAAGTGAAATGTTATGTTATCACATATGGTCTTTCCTATGCAATGCAAGAGAGGACAGAGTTTGAACTAGGTTCTTAACAAATCTTTACAAAATAATGTGCATAAAGAAAGTAAAGCATGAATCAACAACAATTTAGGGACGTTTTCGTGGTCTTTCTGTACAGACCATCCTTCTTATCCTCACCAACATACTCAAACAGTCTGAACAGTTTTCTGAACTGTCCATCAAAACAGGCCAAGGCCTTTTTGGGTCGGAATCTGATGACATCACTAACTTTCCCTTACCTTGTTTTCTTCATTCTTATGGAGAGACTACAAAATTTGTCCTCTCTAACGGATGTGATTTAAAATGTTTCATATTACATAACTTCATACTGAACATACTGAAGTACTAGATGGTACTCAGTAGAGTGCATACCTCCGCCAACGCAATGCTATTGTCAAGATATGCCTGTACTTGAAATGGGACATGAGATCTGCCTTCTTGCCACTTTTAAGCATTTTAGCCAATTATCTCAACACCACATGGCCAATCAGCTCTATATCTATTAAGTGGCCATTAGTGCTGCCCTTTTTGGAAAAATTGGCAGGGTGGTTATGTCTAAACCGGAAATGGACTCTCCAGTGTCCCCATGTTGTTTGATTGGGCCAATAATGGAGGATTTGCCTCTTCTTCTGTCTGCTGATAGGCCACAAAGTTTGATGGTGTTGCGTGTATTGCCATTCGTACATTATATGCCTTTTTGTCAGAAGCCACGCCCACCTTTGGCCAATCAGTATGACAAGTTAATCATTTCTTCCTTGCCCCATGACCAATCTTTCCACAAAGTTTTGTGCAAATTCATTAATACCTTTTTGAGATATCCTGCTAACAGGCAGACAAACAGACGGAACGGGGCGAAAACATAACTTCCATTCAACTCTGCTGGCCGAGTTAAAAAGTCAAACAAGCAAATAGTAAACTTGTTGTTGTTGTGTCGACTATTATGTTACCTATGATATCTTTAACTGTATTGCTTTACCACTGAGTCCCCATTCATTGTCCCCCACGTTGTATGATAACTTTAACTGTATGACCTGCTTTACCACTGAGTCCCCATTCATTGTCAATGCCGCCCCCTAGCGGCACCAAGTCAACATTACAGTGTGACTAACGAATGAACAAACTAACCGACAGAGACCGATCCATAGTCCCCCCTTTGGTGGGGGACAATGACTAACTTCAAAAACGACTACTTCAAAAAGTCCACCAAAAAGCGCCCCGTGCTCACCTCTCGACGGTGAAAGCGGTGATGGAGCAGGACGACACGTTGATGCCCAGGTACTGCAGGTAGGTGATGCCCAGGCAGCCGGCGTGTCCGAACACCCACGTGCCCGTCAGGCTGTCCGAGACGTTGGGCAGGCCCGCCGCCACCAGCACCGTCAGATCGGCGATGGCCAGGCTGACCAGGTAGCAGTTGGTGGGCGTCCTCATGTGCCGCGTGGTGAGCACTACCAGGACCACCATGATGTTCCCCACGATGCCCATGCCGCACACCAGCAGCACCAGGAACACCGACACCGTCTTGTACTCCAGGGATTCCGAGACGGTGTCGCCGGCACTCAGGGAGATGTTGGTCGGGGTGTCGATTCTGGAGCTCGCATTGTCCGCCATGTCTGCTGATGCGTGGCTGTTTTTGCTCCCCCAATGTCAGTCGTTCAGCCAATAGGGTAGGTTCATTGGGTTAAAGTGAAGAGATGAGGGTCACGACTCTTAAATGCCACCATGTTCTGATTTGAGTTTTCTTTTGCGTCACATCTCTTCAGTTAAAGCCAGTTCAATCGAAGGTAACATTCGGTGTCCATTGACTAGCAGCTGTTGCAGTTGGTTTGTTTAAACAGGCAGCAATATTTGAGTAAAAGTTGTACAGCTTTAACATCTCAGAGGTTTGATTGCGCTCTTGCTGAAGAGAATGGATCAGCGCTGAATTTGCTTGTTGGGAGTGTTTGACAACCGAGAAAGCGAAAGAAGCAATGTGTCTGCTACAGGCTGTTGTCTTGGCTGCTATTATATTTCTCCTTTCACCCTGTCCTTCTGTTATTCTCCTCCTCACTATGTTTATTCCTTTTGTTGTGTTGCGGGCAGATTTTGATTTAACTAATGTTGAGGAGCAACAATGAATGACATGTTGAGGTTAATTATCCCCGGGCTCCGGTCCCAAGCTCCCCTCACACCAAAGAGGCCTCCATTGATCCACCTGGAAATAGAAAATGAGTAAAGTTAATTGGACAAACAGGGAATTGTATTTGTTCTGCCTTTGGACTTCACTTTAATCTGTAAGTGTCACACACGCACTCACTTTATGTGTGCGTCAGATAGCCGTTCACGTCAAGTTGATAAATGCTGCTTGGTTTCAGCATGAGAAATAAAAGTGCACATGCAATCAGCTAAAGCATATGGTGGCAAACCCCGACATTACAATCAGTAACTCAGCTTCTGTTGAACACCAGGTTGGGAAACATTTCCTGCGAAGAACATCAAACAACAAAGCTGCACTAGGAAATTTGCACACTGGTGGCTCCAAATAGCAGCGAGAGGCAACTGCTTGAAATGTTAAGTGCTCTAATACTTAGAAATCATGTAACATGTCATCAGTAAACTGCACACAGCACGCTCATGTTTATACCAAAGATACCAAAAGAGACGAGAAGACGAGAGAGCCAAAGATCTAACGCTGGTGAGTCCAGATTTCTCTTGACTGAGTTCTGCTCACTGCTGTTTAGGAGACAGTTTGGGTTTCACTCTGACCTTTCATTTCATAACTTCCTGTGGGCAGACAAGTGACCGTACCAAACTAATCTTCATTTGGCTGGGGACCTTGTGGATCACCCTTAAGTACCCCTGGTGGTCCACGGACGCCAGATTGCGAGCCAGTGCTAAAACCTTGCCTAGCGCATGCAGCTTTAATTAGAGCCAGGGTCAATAGGATTTACTAGGTAATATTCAAATGAGGCATTTTGGTGCTTCAAAGCATGCAGCGTAAACACTTTGCTTGAGGTGTAAGCACACTATAAGCGCATGTTAATCATTTTGACATAATATGCTAAGAGACACAGTGTGCAAAGTCTCTAGGGGTTTATGCTTACGCTCTTAATGCACTTTATGATTCCTGAGTGCACTTCAGGCAAAGCTTTGCCCCAATTCCTAAAATATACTGTACATCAGTACACCAAAACTCAGCGATAAACAAGCAGCAGCATATACCATGTACTGTGCAGAGGAATTAAACCATGTCTGTTGAAGTGGTTAGACAGGATTATGCATGTGCACAAGGGTTATTCAGCTTTACATGGTACAGGAATCCCACAGTTTGTCCTGCAGGTATGGCGCTTTCAGATTCGGCTGCAGGCTCATTAGCCGGCGTCCACGCTGTGAAAGTCTTCCAGGCATCTGTTGCTCTTTTCACTCATCTTCTAGGCTGGGTGCACATATATTGGACCTCCCCTCCCGAGGGCTGCCTCTAATAAATTGAGGTGGACACGAGATGGAAAGTAATTTCGCTCCAGTACTTCACCATCAATCAGACCGCAGCCACTCTCGCTTCCATTACACTCAAATCCACAACTTTTAGCGGGCTTGATCTTGTGATTTCTGACTATCCATCAGGCTGGACGGAGTGATGGCATTTCAGTGACATTGTTATGTTTGTGCGGCTGCAGAAGCCAAAGAATTAAGACTACTTGATTGAACGGAGATATGTGCAATTGTCCAAAAATCACAGTCACTTTACCCACTTCCCATCTTCCCCAATTCCTTCGCTGTGGAGCAGCTTCAGATTTGGCATCTTGATGACACCACAGGTTCAAGTCAATTTACTTTGTCTTATGAAGAGGCTGTTCACGCTGACAAATATCGATTGGCTGTCCAATACCACAGAGTTCTTGAATGAAGTGGTTTTCTCCTTTTGATGTCTTGGCAATCCAGCAGTCTGTCTGTAGAACTTTTTGAACTGTGGATAGAGCAGTTCCTAATGCAACATTAATCCATGAATAACCTTACTCTTCTTTAACACCGCTACACCCTGAAGTGATTTATAACTCGACTATGTCCTGGGCAAAACTGTAACACACACACATAGTTTGTTTAGACATAAAAGAAAAGTTACATTTTGAATGGAAATAAGCCAGTAAGGTGTTATTATGTGGTCTCCTGTTATCAGGGGCGTCAGTTCACATTTAGCTGGTAGTCTCACGTAACAACAATCTCTCTCTCTCTCTCTCTCTCCCTCTCTCTCTCTCTCTCTCTCCTCTTCTCTACTTCACACTACTTGGCACGCGTGCATTTTGTGTGAGTGAGAGAGAAAGAGAGAGAGAGAGAGAGAGAGAGAGAGAGGGAACTTGCTTGAAAGAGCATTAAGAGCACAACAGAGAGAGAGCACAGAATCCACTGATTACACTGCAATAAGTAATAAATAGCAATAGAATGCTGATTGATGTACATCTGTTGCTGCATTGAATATTGGCCTGTAGCTGGCATCCAGTAGTGTTGATAATGAGCATTGATGACTATTTAGCCCCTATGGGATGGAATAGTGCATTAATGGTTTGCTTTTGTATAATCTGATATTGGTCGGTGTGTTCAAATAATTCTATGTATAAAATAAATTGATAAATAACATGAGTTTATGATCCAACCATCACGTCAAAAAATGAGAGATTTGGTCAGATTTTAGTTGGCATATGCTGATTGCATCCTTTTTATGAGCAGGACAGGAGAGAGGAGAAGAGAAGAGGAGGAGAGAGCAGAGGAGAGGAGGAGCGCGACGGACAGATGAGACACCAAAAGAGCTACTGGAGAGGTGAAGAAGAGGAGAGGATCAGATAGACGAGACACAGAGTTAACACAGTTTGTCACAGGTCAAATTTGTCACAGTTCCTTGTCACACAATAGAAGCAGAAGCTATGAGACTGCAGGGTTGGTCAATTTTCAAAACTGAACAAAGCATTGGCAACATACAATCTAGCATATGACTGCTTCATCAATGTCAAGGCTCTTATTTTTTCTTAGGGTTTTACTCCTGCTGCTGAAAATAAAAATAATAACGAAGTTGAATGAGAACTCAGATTGCACTCATTTTATTTTGAATTCATGTTGTGGAAGCCAGCCTATACGCACCTGACCGGAACCTTTTGGTAGAGCACAGTGTCTCACATCTTATATTCATTTTACTCTGAAATAACTTTGAAAATGGTGCAATTATCTAATGATTTCTGGGCTGGGCTAAGCCCCCAATGTTTCCAGATCCTAACAACGCCTCTGTGTGAGAGTGAGAAAGAGACAAAAGCCCAGAAACATGGACAGAGACAGAAACAGAGAGATGAGACCGGTTGTCCAGGTTGACAGGTAAATTCACAGGGCGAAGAAGTCATATTAGGATTTCTTTCTTACTTTCTTTTTGTGATTGATTTATACATTGAATGAGTGGATGGCATCAGTCAGTGAGTCAATCATGAATTGGCATGGCAATAGCCTCACATAATGATGACAGTAATTGGGGGGACACAGACATAATTGATTCTAATTAAATGATTAGAAGTTTGACATCATCCTCTGAAATTCAGCATTTTGTTTTGCAGGAGGAAATAAAATGACCTACCTTGTCCATCTGTCCAGCAAACCCTCTTCCTTAGAAATGTCTTCAAGCCTATCTCGCTTAAAAAAAATAAAAAAAATAGTGTTTTTCTCCTTGGATACTAGATCGGCAGAACAGACATGCTTTAACAGTTGTCTGCCTACTAGACAGTCCCCTGCCCACTACTTACGGGGATGCGTCAAGCTAGACAGAGATAGTCCGAATAGTACCTGGAAACAAGTGACTTTGCCTTCAAAATAAAAGCGCAATATCGACGTCTGTCTATAAATCTCAAAAAGCTTTTTTGAAAATGTAATTGATTTTTTTTTGTGTGTTGTTTTTTTGCATTGATGGTTGATGGTTGTTGCCTTATAATGATTGCTGAGTGGAGATTAATTTACCTTTTTTTTTCTTAACTACTGCATCAGTGCCTATATGGATTTGACTATATGCTGTGAAAGGGACATTATGAAAAACCATTATATTTAAATTTTCTACAGCTTGGCCCTGAATTATATTCTTAATTTCACTTTGGTACTTTGTATTACTCACTGGTGTCAATTCATTAAACCCAAAGGTATGGAAAAGTTCTCACATCTATTATCATTTGCTACAGAACTTCCAATAAATCTTGCTGGACAAAGTGGAGCAATCACTGACCAGATATTATTATTTAGTCAGTGTGATAAATAATAGACATAGCTCACCAAACGATCATCTTAGATGGAACTTTGGTCCTGAATGCTCCCTGTGTGTGTGTGTGTTTTATAGCTTCCAAATAGCCTACATTTCTGTCAGTTTGATTTATGATGCATACAACTGCATCATCTCCATGATAAATACTGCGAGATTAAATCTGGACTCACACAAAAAAAGAGTCAAAACCAACACATTGGACAGTAAGGCTTTTATTTTGAAAGCACTGGCAGGAAGTGCCATATTTTATTGTCTCTAGCTTGACGCTTGGTACTTGGCAGCGCCTTCTGCTACCGGCTGCCTCCAGTGCGCTCTGAGCTGCTCTGCTCTGCTGTCAGGACTCATGTCTCCACCTGGTGTTCAAAAAACTCCTGCACTACACACACATCACTTGATCCTGCATGACTTGGGTTCTCAAACAGGGGTCCGGGGACTTCCAGGGGTCCTTGAGTTTGCATGTTCTCCCTGTGTTCTCCTGGGTTTCCTCCCACAGTCCAAACAAGTCAGATGGATTGGAGACTCTAAATTGTCCATAGCTATGAATGGGAGTGTGTCTGTTTAGAATAAGATGAATGAATTAATAATAATAAATAATATCAATAATAAATCATCAACAAAAATATTTCCATATGAGAGTCCCTGGGACAAAATGGAGGTCCTTGCAGCCTAATGTGTGTCTATTTGAGGGTCTGTGTCTGTGACATGCCTCTTTCACACACTTACTGTATTTTACATTCACCCATCTATGGGGAAAACGTGTGGTTGACGCCTTACAAATATTGTATTCTAAATAAATATATGATAAGGTGAAACTTTAATGACCCACCTGGGGAAAATGGGTCATTGCAGTAGCAAATAGTAAAAATGTAGCAAAGAAAAATGTAGTAGTAAATAATTGAGGTCCCAATGTGAATGTGTGTACAGCAGGGGATTGCTGGGAAAGAGCAGGTGCAGGCAAGTTTCACAATAAAAAAAAAAGAAGATTAAAATACAATGCAGTATGAAATTAGTGAAACATTATAAAAATATCAACATAAATGCAACGTTTTACACAAATGAGATTCCTTAACACAACACAAATTAATACGATCTCACTGTCTAATACAGTCAGTAGTGAGTACAATACAAGAGGGTACAGATATGGTTTGACATTGCCAATATTAGTGTGTGGAAGCTGTGTGGTGCATTAAAGTCCAGACTAAAACACTTTTTTTGAGCTGTAAACAGGTACTTTGTACTATGGAGTTATGAAATACGACAATGTTGGTCATATTGTCAACGTTTCACCAAATTTATTTCACTAAACCAGGCTCAGTTTGACCTCCAGTGGTTGAAACAGCCGGTGTTGCAGCCGTGTTCGAGGACAATCGTCCTAAGATATGTCATTTGGTTCCAAAAATGTTCCCACCCCAGCCTGTCAGCGTGTGCACATGCCCACAAACACTCCACTTGTTCCTCTTCTCACCAACCTGGACCAACACCAAACCCCTCTGCCCCGGGCTTCATGCCCAGTGCCTTTTATTTTTTCAAATCTTGGATAGGTACGGTGGCCAAATTTAGATGGAGTTCGTCAGATTTAGATGGACTTTAGTCAGGTTTAGCTGTCTTTTGTTCCCAAACAGATACCTGTCTAGTTTGTCCAATAAGTAACATCTCTGTTTTGTTGGCATTGAGGAGCAGGAAGTTTAGGGGCAGCATTTGAGTTTGGATAATTTTAATAACTTTAATAAAGTGCTATCTTATCTTATGTCAAGGAATTCCGGCGTATAGCTTCGACCCAGAAGTATTAACGACCCTTAATTGCGCGTAGGGTGGCACAAAGCCGCAAGAACTGTCCCGCTTCATATTTCCTCCAACCTTTATCCAGTTGATGTCCACCGATAGTGAAGACAATGGAGCACATCAAAGAGAGATGAGCTGAGGAGGTATGTAAACACCACTACTTCTACTGTTTTTTCTTCTGTGCTAACACAGTACAACACTGCGATCTACCACTTCGGTGGTCTACAAGTAGAATTGGTGTAGACACCTACAACGGAGCAACAGCAGCACTTTAAAGCAAAACCATAAATCAGCCTTTACAGTCTTTTTCCCACAGTACAAGTCAGTCAGTCAGGAAGTCAGTGAGTCAGTCAGGAAGTCAGTTAGTGTGGCGCAGGGAAGAGGTGTATACGGACCCTGCCACGTGGCCAGGAACTTACAGTCAGCTGTGGGTAGCTGCAGCAAAACTTTGTCACCCTCCTGGAACTCCCGAGGTTGAGCTGCTGGGTTCTTTGAGCCTCTTTGAGGTGTTCTCGGACCAACGGCATCACTCGCTTGATTCGTTCCCTCATTTCTTGGACATGCTCGACTATGGTGCGGTAGGGAGAAGGCTGCTGCTCCCAGGCTTCCCTGGCAACATCGAGGAGCCCCCCGGGGCCACCGTCCGAAGAGGAGCTCAAAGGGGGAAAACCCGGTAGAAGCCTGGGGACACTTTCGGATGGCGAACAGGACATAAAGGACCATGAGGTCCCAGTTTCGTCCGTCTTCCATCACCACCTGGCGTAGCATATTTTTCAGGGTTTGGTTAAACCGCTTGACGAGGCCATCAGTTTGTGGGTGATACACCGAGGTCCGAAGGTGCTGCACCTGGAAGAGAGAGCAGAGGTCAGACATGAGCCGTGAGACGAAGGGGGTGCCCTGGTCCATCAGCACTTCCTTTGGGATGCCAACTCGGCTGAAAAGCTGGAACAGCTCCCGGGTGATAACCTTGGAGGTGGCTTTCCTGAGGGCTATCGCTTCTGGGTACCCAGTGGCGTAGTCCATGATGACCAGGATATACTGGTGTCCCCTGGGAGACTTTGGTATCGGCCCCACCAAGTCCATCCCGATTCTTTCAAATGGGACAGCAATGATGGGAAGTGAGATGAGAGGTCCGCCGGCAGGTGGGACATTGCTGGCAAAACCACCTGACCTCTGCTTCCATCCCAGGCCAGATGAATCAGTCCTTCACCCGTTCTAGGGTGTTTAGCACGCTCAGGTGACCGGCCATTGGATGGGAATGAGCCAATTCCAGGACCAGCGGAACCTTGGTCCAGGGCACTACCAACAGATCAATGGTCCCTCCCCTGCGTTGGGTATAAAAGTAGAGGAGGAGACCATTATGGATCTTAAAATACTGAGAGGGGCGGCCTTTGTAGTCTTCATACCTTTCATACTCCTTCCACCTTTTACACATAAGCCTTCCTACATATTTTCTTACTTTTGTACTTGTTACTATTATGAAATGTTAGTACATTTCTAACATTATTACTGATCACTTGGACATTCATTACAGCTCCTTCACAGAAGGGTTTGAAACTGCCACATTTCCCACAGTTTTAACATTACATACACATATTACACTTTGCTTCAGCTGCTTCAGTTTGAACAGATGATTCACAGTCAGTAACTACATACTGCAGTGTAGGCTCATGAATAAACACCGGACTCTTAACAAGTGCCGTTTACTTCAACAGGCTAACAGCAAAGCAAAACATATTCTCAGTAGCGACATAGCATCGTGCATTCAGTAGTAGCCATCTTGAATCTGTCTATACACAGCGTCTCAACCATGGATGTATTAAACTAAAAAAGAAAAGAAAAATGGACCCAGTGATTTAAAAATTGATAATTCAAAGACTCCATTTTGACTATGTGTGATACCCAGAAAAATTTTCCCGGAGTTTTACAGGCGCTTCTTTCCCCATGTATCTCTATGGGAAAAAGTCTTTTTGGGCCCCATGGCGTCACGTGACTTGCAATACCGACCTTGGCCACTACGCCAAAATCGCCGCACGGCCCAGAGCTGTTCCTGGGGGCTTGGTCTCAACTAGTACCTACTTTACGACAGTGCCGCCTAGTGGTAGAAAGTAGCACTAATATAAATGATGGAACATAACACATACAAACTACATACAGATATTATACATAAAAACCTTCAGCTACTCCTCCTCTCACTCACAATGTAAATATAGCCTAGAAGTGATGCATTGTATATACATACACACACACACACACACTCACACACAGCTACACGGCTACTCTTTATTACAGACGATCCACGGTCGGTCAAGTTCAGAAACAGGCACACACACGGACATGCCAACACACACACGTGCCTACACACACCACATATGCTAGAGATTTGTTATTATGGGATGTCACATTTATATTGCACTCTCAGCAATCACACGCATTTTCTCCAGAAAATGCACCTTTCTAGTGTGAATATGATATTCATATTTTGTACTGGGTGTGCATAAAAACTTTGATGGGCTATGAGGCGTTTGTTTTATGATTGAAAGATCTGAATATTGGCCTGTTTTTGTAATGTAATATAATAAAATATGTCATTATAATAATATAATAAATTATATACAATTATTATATATAATATAATGTAATGTAATGTAATGTAATGTTATGTTATGTAATATAATATTATGCTTGCAGCAAGCCCACAGAAACTGTAATAAGCCTGTATATAATGATAAAATAACTAAAATAAAAGTTCTTGATGAACTCTACGAACTGAATGGGTGAGGATGCCGCGCTATAGGGGGCCCGGTGTCACTGAATCCAGATCAGATTTAGTTATCCTGCTTAGCTATCAACAGTTAAGGATTTCATCCACAATCCGATCCCAGATCTGTCCTCATTCATCTCCAGCGCGGCTTTTTTCTCCCAGGTTGTCCTATGTTGATGACGTCAAGGTAATGGCCGCTCTCGCTGTGTCGTGTAGGGCTTCTTATTTTCTCGACCACAGCGGATAAAATAAACCATTTAATATTTATAGTAGAGTGTAAAAGATAATTTCAGAGAGACTGGGCAGTTCTTAACGCAGCAGCCCTGTCTTCAAAGAGCTCCAGGTCGGCAAGGTGAATGGAAATGTGTGGATATTAGCTAGGCTACTGGGCATAGGGGGAGATTGCATTGTTAATTGAAAGACAGGCGAGCATGCTACAATGTCCGATCATAAGGCAACACTGTGCGGGGCGCTAAGTCCTTTAGCTAGCCGATTTACTCGTTTATTTTATTTAAGAAACTTTGGTGATTTATGTGTGCAGGCTATCACTAGTTAGCCAGCTTGCTTTTCGTTGACAGGTTTTGGGCCTGTTGTGGCTAACTAGCGCGACCCAAGTATTAGCAACAATGTTAACAGACAACTAACACTGCAAGTTCACTAATTTAACGTTAGTGTTTGAAAACGCGGACGTGTTGTGTATCATGTACACACACGTAGGTAACGTTATAACATTGCATATCCCAGTCGAGATATTTGAAGTTGAAGTTTGAAAGTTTTAGCCTTTTCATTGCCAGATAGTTTGTTAGCTAGCTAGCTAATAGTGTTTTCTTTGCTAAGTGAAAGGTAAGTTAACTAGCATTTGAGAAGCTGGGCATGTTGTTTACTGGTTAGTTATAGTCCTTACTCAAGATATTTGAAGCACATGAAGTTTTAGCCTTCTTCATGTAGATAGCCAGTTGTTAACTAGCTAGCCAGTTGTTTTTTGCTCGGTCAAAAGCCAAATCACTACCCAAGAAAAGTAATTAAAAGTTTGTCTTTATATTATATTGTGTGCTACTAGCCCAATACATGCTGGTCTCTAATGTATGGAGAGAACGTCATGCCAAATTCCATTCAAAAATTTGGCAATGTAATATTGCCTTGCTTGTCGGTAACGGTACATACATGGTAGAACATGACTTAACACCTTTTTTGAATTATCAGGAGCCACTCTTCAATTCGTCATACATGTAATAGAGCAAGCAATACAATTTAAGCTTTTCGAAATGGTTCTCCTGTTATGCCCACAATCTCCCTCCACCAAAATACACTGTGGTGGGTGGTAGTGAGCAGTGTGAACCAATTCTAGAAGATGCGATTTTATGGAAATGAAGTGCTCCTTGGTGCATTATCCATATGCTGAATTTACCAGATGAACCTACGGGTTTGTAAAAACTCTTAAGTCATATTCTGTCAGGTATGTAACCTTGCTGATTTGCGATGGCCGTTTAAATTGCCGACTTTTTGCATGGAGTTTGGCATGGCGGTCTCTCTATAAAGTGGAGACATCACATATTGGGGCTATGGGTTGCGTAAAGTTATGCTTATGATCAGTCCTGTTGATTTCTGAGCCTATTAATATCTCATTGGTGTGTATATTACCTAATGACCTGTTGTTGTGCTTCTGTTTACAGCGGAACATTCTCTGATGGATACTCCTGAAAGCCCTACCCAGTCCCCTCAGTCACCTGAGGAGGAGGAGAAGGGCATTTCGGACAGTGAGCTGCTGGATTCCCCTGATGAAGAGGAGGACAGGGCCATCTCAGACAGCGAGATACTCCGCGAAGAGGACAACGGGGTGTTGGAGGACGAAGAGGAGGAAGAGGAAGGGAGGCTAGGAGGCAGAGGACGAGATTCGGAGTTAGAGGAGGAAGAGGATGAGGTGGTCCCTGACTTTGTCTCTGACCCAGAGGATGAGGAGCCTGCTGGAGGAGGAGGAGGAGGAGGAGGAGGAGGGATGAGACAGGAGGACGAGGCCATCATGCTGATGGAGGGAGATGAGGACGGTCCACAGGGAAACCACTCAGCCGAGGAGGAAGAGGAGAGAGTCTTCGACACCCCACAGTCTCCCGATTCAGAACCAGAACAGGGGAGGAGCTTCTTCGGCGAAGACGACGGAGAGGAGGAAGAGAGAAGAGGGGGATACGGGGACGACAGGAAGGAGGCCTCGGCAGAGCCCGGCGCCGAGACAGCAGAGGTGGACGATGATGACGAGGAGGAGGAGGAAGACAGGAACAGGGCCGAGGAGGAAGACGAAGAGGAGAGGAGGAGAGCCGAGGAGGAGGAGGAGGAGGAGGAGGAGGAGAAAGCGAGGAGGCGGCGGGCGGTCGTGGTGAGGGAGATGAAGGACGACGCGGCGTCCGTCTCGCGGGAGCTGGACGAGCACGAGCTGGATTACGACGAGGAGGTCCCCGAGGAGCCCAGCATCCCGACGCACGAGGAGGAGGAGGACGACGAGGACGCGAAGCCGGGGGGCGAGGAGGAGGAGGAGGAGAGCGAGGACAAGGGCGGCAGCAAGAAGAGGGAGAAGAAGCCCATCCTCCCTCCCTCGCCCAAAGACAGCAGGAAGGCGGAGGACTCCAAAGGGCCGGACAGGGGGCGGAGAGATTCCTTCCGAGACAAGAAGAAGGATGAGGATGACGGAGAGATTGATGAAGGAGAGATTGACGTAAGTGATCAATACTGGCTGGTCTTCGTTTGACAGTTGGACACTTGGAACTCTAATTATACATTGACCGTGTTAAAATCCTATATGGATATTGAACAGGTTCAAAGCTGTTCTTATTGTCAGGACTTTTGCATTTTCCAGTTGAGGAAGATTTTTGCATCAATACACAATTTGTGTAGTAATAGCTGTAGTTGTATCTCCAGAGTGCAATATCTGATTGTTCCAGTATTCTCCTGAGGTACTGCCACATGTACAATTACACTTCCATGATGTACATTATTGACCCTTTTTTTGTTGTTTGGAAAATTCCACATTCATTAAGTGAAATGAGTGATCTAAAGCCCAAACTTTCAATACATACAACCCCTTTTTTTTTTTTTTTTTGCTAATGATCTGAAATTAGTTATTAATTGGAAAACTAAGAGGATTTTAACACATTTTAAATTTACTGTATCGTGAATCCTCTTCGTATGTACATATGTCTGATAAGTACTGTATTTGTATGCCCCTGTGGTGTAATATCTGTAGTTCAATGACCGGTGTAGTGTTTGATAAAGTGATGTAGCCTGGCCTAGTGTGAGGAAGCACAGACTGATCACATAGATAGGTTTCCCATATAATAATGTCCTGTCCTTGCTCCCAGTGTTTTTTCCCACATCTTTTAAAACTAAAAGATTTCTCATTTGGATGCATCTGAGGCCCTTTAGTATGATCTTGTGCTACATTCACGTCATTTGGAAAAAACCATCAGGAAGACTTGACAATTAAAATAAGTGACTTTGAACTTGTTTCAAACCATCAAGATGCCATGGTTGAAGTTTTCTGGAGACTTTTGTTGCTCCTAATCAGCTTTTTCACAGTTAACACACATGCACTGAAGTGAGTGATACATTTGAGTTCATGCTTTACAGCGAACCAAATGTTGCAGTGTCAACCACAAACCAAAAAATCCAGTCAGTAGTTGTCCTTTTTTTCCCCAACCAGTTCAATTGTTGGCTATTGGTAGATCTGGTTGCTTGAATACATAAGTTCCAGGTGATGTATTACAAAGCGTTACTGAAAAGGCATTTACTAGGCTTGAGGGTATTCTTACTCGGAACATTTTGAGGTCTAAACCGGTGAAATGTTATCTAGGCCAAACCAATTGAACACACCATACAGTAGTACAGATATAGAAGCATGCTGCTCACTAGCTTGCAGTAAGATGTTATAATGCGTTGTGTTTGTGTGTTTGCAGGATGATGACCTGGAGGAGGGGGAGGTCAAAGATCCCATGGACAGGAAGATCAGACCGCGTCCCATCTGCAGGTTCTTCGTCAAAGGTAGGTGGTCACAAAGCACAGACCTGCTCCCATACATTTTCATACTCTTTAGCTCTATAGCTGCTCTAAAGCTTTAAAAACTGATGCTGGAGTCCCTTGAAGCTGTCTTTTCCATCTAAAGACTATGTCACACTACACAATTTTTTACACAGATTGGAATCGTGCATTCAAACCGTAAACAACTTGGTTGACGGGTTGCTGTATTCTGATGGATTGTGGGCAGTGTGAGAGGCTCTGATTGCATCTGTATAGTGGTAGGCAAATCATGTATTGTTTGACTGCAAACTGATTGGCAGTTGATGGCTGATGAGCGCGTCATGTTCAGACATGTTGACCATCCACACAGTGGCTGAGTTTCCCTGGTCGCTCAGCTCTATAGGAGATAAATGGACTCCCACTGACTTGTTGACCGTTTAGCTCGCAGTGTAGCAGCACAGTAAGCCCTACTGGACCATCCTCAGTTTTTCAATTGTGATTGATTTTTGTCAGACTCACTCTAGCCGGGTTTCTGTAGTGTGAAGTGGTCCAAAACTTGCCGTGGCTGAGATTTGACAGTGATCCTGGCAACAGTCAATGAGTTAAACAGTTTTGTTGGGCTTAAAACACATTCCATCCCCACAATTTTGTTTTTGTTCCAACAAACACGGTGCCCATCGCTTGCTGTGACTGGCCAATCCACACTTACCATTAGGGCTGGGCGATATGGTTGAAATCAATATCATGATAATCATGAGGATTTTTTTCGATATCAATATATATCACGCTATGGTTCATGTATGCAAAATCACATTAATGTTCATCTCATTGAACCGAATGGTGATGTTAGGTGTGGTGTCAAACAAAAACAAACAAAACTGAAATTTTCAAATAATATTCCTACCATACTTCATTTTATGAGAGTTTTTAAGTAAAATTTGCTGTCATCATCAATTCAGACAGCAGAAATGTGTGTCACGATATCAAAATATCTTCATATCATCACGATATGATTCCACTGAAAGACGATAAACAATAATTAGTGTGCCTGCTTTGCAAGGCAAAGGAGCACACTCTTAATATTGCTCATACTTATTATTAGTGTGCCTGCTTTGCAAGGCAAAGTAGCACACTCTTATTATTGCTCATACTTATTAGTGTGCCTGCTTTGCAATGCAAAGGAGCACACTCTTATTATTGCTCATACTTATTATTATTAGTGTGCCTGCTTTGCAAGGCAAAGGAGCACACTCTTATTATTGCTCATACTTAATATTATTATTCTTCCTTGCAAAACTTCGGTATGTAACTAGTCTCGCAGCGTAGCCGCGGCACCCCTCAAAATACATCAAAACGTGCGCCTTGAACGGGAATCAAGTGCTATGACTTTTCTTAGAGATTGTACGTAAAGTTTTCGCACGAAGTGCGAAAACGTGCGATTTTCGGCCCATTGAAATGAATGGAGAATCGGAAAAAAAATCGCACAAATTCATCAAATCGGCCCCTCTTTGGAGCCACGCCACTCGGTCATACTTTGTCGCAGAAACATGATTAAAAGTTTACACGGGTCACAAGACTTTGAACTCTGTTGGTCTAAAGACACTTTTCAATAGCTACTACGGTTTTTACGCAATCGCAGATTACGTTTTATACGACTTTTGGACAGTTTCAGATTTTATAATGGGTGTGTATTGCGCGGAATGTTCAGACCTAGAGCACGTGATGTCGTCACACACTCTAGCTCCACGCCTTCAAGTTTGATCAGAAATCTTCCAAACATTATCATCTTAGTCCCACAGCTTCCACTCTACAAGCAAGATTTATACACCAAATTGTAGGCATTTTTGTCCTCTCTCACCCAATGTTACTTCCATTGATATAGGACCCACGGTTTTTGAATAAATCGCCCGAAAGGGCAGGGAGTGCTGTCCGACACTCCCATCCGCTTCCATGTAATTTGACCGCTCAAACCCAGAGTGAGAAGAAGAAAAGGAGGTGATATATATTTTATCACAGCTCCTTTAGTTTAAATCATACAGACACATGTCATACATCAGTGTCGCCGGTGAAGTCTTGGGACGCTCAAAGTGAAAAAACATTTTCGATGCAAGCTTTACTTTTCGAGATACAGGGATTTGTTCGGGGACAATCTTGGCTTATTGTGAGTGCTAATGAAACATTAGTTCAAAGTTTCCCGCCACAGGGGGGCCTGTATCCATAGCAACTAGTGACTCGGTCTCTGGGCAGAAATTGTCACACCTGCCCGTGATTGGCTAGGTCGACAGTTAATACTGTTTAATACTGTTTAATACTGTCATACTGTTTGTGTTTGTGTGTGTGTGCGAGGGATGGAGATGCGCACCAAGCAGCAGGCACACTCAAAATTTCCTGAAATTTTCTAGTTTTTATTTTTATTCTTCCTTGCAAAACTTCGGCGCGTAACTAGTCTCGCAGCGTAGCCGCGACACCCCTCAAAATACATCAAAACGTGCGCCTTGAACGGGAATCAAGTGCTATGACTTTTCTTAGAGATTGTGCGTAAAGTTTTCGTACGAAGTGCGAAAACGTGCGATTTTCGGCCCATTGAAATGAATGGAGAATCGGAAAAAAAATCGCACAAATTCATCAAATCGGCCCCTCTTTGGAGCCACGGCACTTGGTCATACTTTGTCGCAGAAACATGATTAAAAGTTTACACGGGTCACAAGACTTTGAACTCTGTTGGTCTAAAGACACTTTTCAATAGCTACTACGGTTTTTACGCAATCGCAGTTTACGTTTTATAAGACTTTCGGACAGTTTCAGATTTTAGAATGGGTGTGTATTGCGCGGAATGTTCAGACCTAGAGCACGCGATGTTGTCACACACTCTAGCTCCACGCCTTCAAGTTTGATCAGAAATCTTCCAAACATTATCATCTTAGTCCCACAGCTTCCACTCTACAAGCAAGATTTATACACCAAATTGTAGGCATTTTTGTCCTCTCTCACCCAATGTTACTTCCATTGAAATAGGACCCACGCTTTTTGAATAAATCGCCCAAAAGGGCAGGGAGTGCTGTCCGACACTCCCATCCGCTTCAATGTAATTTGACCGCTCAAACCCAGAGTGAGAAGAAGAAAAGAAGGTGATTTATATTTTATCACAGCTCCTTTAGTTTAAATCATACAGACACATGTCATACATCAGTGTCGCCAGTGAAGTCTTGGGACGCTCAAAGTGAAAAAACATTTTCGATGCGAGCTTTACTTTTCGAGATACAGGGATTTGTTCAGGGACAGTCTTGGCTTATTGTGAGTGCTAATGAAACATTAGTTCAAAGTTTCCCGCCACAGGGGGGCCTGTATCCATAGCAACTAGTGACTCGGTCTCTGGGCAGAAATTCTCACACCTGCCCGTGATTGGCTAGGTCGACAGTTAATACTGTTTAATACTGTTTAATACTGTCATACTGTTTGTGTTTGTGTGTGTGCGAGGGATGGAGATGCGCACCAAGCAGCAGGCACACTCAAAATTTCCTGAAATTTTCTAGTTATTATTATTTTTCTTTTTATTCTTCCTTGCAAAACTTCGGCGTGTAACTAGTCTCGGGGCGTAGTTGCGACACCCCTCAAAATACATCAAAACGTGCGCCTTGAACGGGAATCAAGTGCTATGACTTTTCTTAGAGATTGTACGTAAAGTTTTCGCACGAAGTGCGAAAACGTGCGATTTTCGGCCCATTGAAATGAATGGAGAATCGGAAAAAAAATCGCACAAATTCATCAAATCGGCCCCTCTTTGGAGCCACGCCACTCGGTCATACTTTGTCGCAGAAACATGATTAAAAGTTTACACGGGTCACAAGACTTTGAACTCTGTTGGTCTAAAGACACTTTTCAATAGCTACTACGGTTTTTACGCAATCGCAGATTACGTTTTATACGACTTTTGGACAGTTTCAGATTTTATAATGGGTGTGTATTGCGCGGAATGTTCAGACCTAGAGCACGTGATGTCGTCACACACTCTAGCTCCACGCCTTCAAGTTTGATCAGAAATCTTCCAAACATTATCATCTTAGTCCCACAGCTTCCACTCTACAAGCAAGATTTATACACCAAATTGTAGGCATTTTTGTCCTCTCTCACCCAATGTTACTTCCATTGAAATAGGACCCACGGTTTTTGAATAAATCGCCCGAAAGGGCAGGGAGTGCCGTCCGACACTCCCATCCGCTTCAATGTAATTTGACCGCTCAAACCCAGAGTGAGAAGAAGAAAAGAAGGTGATTTATATTTTATCACAGCTCCTTTAGTTTAAATCATACAGATACATGTCATACATCAGTGTCGCCGGTGAAGTCTTGGGACGCTCAAAGTGAAAAAACATTTTCGATGCGAGCTTTACTTTTCGAGATACAGGGATTTGTTCGGGGACAGTCTTGGCTTATTGTGAGTGCTAATGAAACATTAGTTCAGAGTTTCCCGCCACAGGGGGGCCTGTATCCATAGCAACTAGTGACTCTGTCTCTGGGCAGAAATTCTCACACCTGCCCGTGATTGGCTAGGTCGACAGTTAATACTGTTTAATACTGTTTAATACTGTCATACTGTTTGTGTTTGTGTGTGTGCGAGGGATGGAGATGCGCACCGAGCAGCAGGCACACTCAAAATTTCCTGAAATTTTCTAGTTTTTATTAGTGTGCCTGCTTTGCAAGGCAAAGGAGCACACTCTTAATATTGCTCATACTTATTATTTTTTTTATTAGTGTGCCTGCTTTGCAAGGCAAAGGAGCACACTCTTAATATTGCTCATACTTATTATTATTATTATTAGTGTGCCTGCTTTGCAAGGCAAAGGAGCACACTCTTATTATTGCTCATACTTAATATTATTATTATTCTTCCTTGCAAAACTTCGGTATGTAACTAGTCTCGCAGCGTAGCCGCGACACCCCTCAAAATACATCAAAACGTGCGCCTTGAACGGGAATCAAGTGCTATGACTTTTCTTAGAGATTGTACGTAAAGTTTTCGCACGAAGTGCGAAAACGTGCGATTTTCGGCCCATTGAAATGAATGGAGAATCGGAAAAAAAATCGCACAAATTCATCAAATCGGCCCCTCTTTGGAGCCACGCCACTCGGTCATACTTTGTCGCAGAAACATGATTAAAAGTTTACACGGGTCACAAGACTTTGAACTCTGTTGGTCTAAAGACACTTTCCAATAGCTACTACGGTTTTTACGCAATCGCAGATTACGTTTTATACGACTTTTGGACAGTTTCAGATTTTATAATGGGTGTGTATTGCGCGGAATGTTCAGACCTAGAGCACGTGATGTCGTCACACACTCTAGCTCCACGCCTTCAAGTTTGATCAGAAATCTTCCAAACATTATCATCTTAGTCCCACAGTTTCCACTCTACAAGCAAGCTTTATACACCAAATTGTAGGCATTTTTGTCCTCTCTCACCCAACGTTACTTCCATTGAAAAAGGACCCACGGTTTTTTAATAAATCGCCCGAAAGGGCAGGGAGTGCCATCCAACACTCCCATCCGCTTCCATGCAATTTGACCGCTCAAACCCAGAGTGAGAAGAAGAAAAGGAGGTGATTTATATTTTATCACAGCTCCTTTAGTTTAAATCATACAGACACATGTCATACATCAGTGTCGCCAGTGAAGTCTTGGGACGCTCAAAGTGAAAAAAAAATTCCGATGTGAGCTTTACTTTTCGAGATACAGGGATTTGTTCGGGGACAGTCTTGGCTTATTGTGAGTGCTAATGAAACATTAGTTCAAAGTTTCCCGCCACAGGGGGGCCTGTATCCATAGCAACTAGTGACTCGGTCTCTAGGCAGAAATTGTCACACCTGCCCGTGATTGGCTAGGTGGACAGTTAGGTTACTGTTTAATACTGTTTAATACTGTCATGCTGTTTGTGTTTGTGTGTGTGTGACGGATGGAGATGCGCACCAAGCAGCAGGCACACTCAAAATTTCCTGAAATTTTCTAGTTAGTGTGCCTGCTTTGCAAGGCAAAGGAGCACACTCTTAATATTGCTCATACTTATTATTATTATTATTATTTTTATTATTATTATTCTTCCTTGCAAAACTTCGGTATGTAACTAGTCTCGCAGCGTAGCCGCGACACCCCTCAAAATACATCAAAACGTGCGCCTTGAACGGGAATCAAGTGCTATGACTTTTCTTAGAGATTGTACGTAAAGTTTTCGCACGAAGTGCGAAAACGTGCGATTTTCGGCCCATTGAAATGAATGGAGAATCGGAAAAAAAATCACACAAATTCATCAAATCGGCCCCTCTTTGGAGCCACGCCACTTGGTCATACTTTGTCGCAGAAACATGATTAAAAGGTTACACGGGTCACAAGACTTTGAACTCTGTTGGTCTAAAGACACTTTTCAATAGCTACAACGGTTTTTACGCAATCACAGATTACGTTTTATACGACTTTTGGACAGTTTCAGATTTTATAATGGGTGTGTATTGCGCGGAATGTTCAGACCTAGAGCACGTGATGTCGTCACACACTCTAGCTCCGCGCCTTCAAGTTTGATCAGAAATCTTCCAAACATTATCATCTTAGTCCCACAGCTTCCACTCTACAAGCAAGATTTATACACCAAATTGTAGGCATTTTTGTCCTCTCTCACCCAATGTTACTTCCATTGAAATAGGACCCACGGTTTTTGAATAAATCGCCCAAAAGGGCAGGTAGTGCCGTCCGACACTCCCATCCGCTGCCATGTAATTTGACCGCTCAAACCCAGAGTGAGAAGAAGAAAAGGAGGTGATTTATATTTTATCACAGCTCCTTTAGTTTAAATCATACAGACACATGTCATACATCAGTGTCGCCAGTGAAGTCTTGGGACGCTCAAAGTGAAAAAACATTTTCGATGCGAGCTTTACTTTTCGAGATACAGGGATTTGTTCGGGGACAGTCTTGGCTTATTGTGAGTGCTAATGAAACATTAGTTCAAAGTTTCCCGCCACAGGGGGGCCTGTATCCATAGCAACTAGTGACTCGGTCTCTGGGCAGAAATTGTCACACCTGCCCGTGATTGGCTAGGTCGACAGTTAATACTGTTTAATACTGTTTAATACTGTCATACTGTTTGTGTTTGTGTGTGTGCGAGGGATTTAGGTGCGCACCAAGCAGCAGGCACACTCAAAATTTCCTGAAATTTTCTAGTTATTATTATTATTCTTCCTTGTAAAACTTCGGTATGTAACTAGTCTCGCAGCGTAGCCGCGACACCCCTCAAAATACATCAAAACGTGCGCCTTGAACGGGAATCAAGTGCTATGACTTTTCTTAGAGATTGTACGTAAAGTTTTCGCACGAAGTGCGAAAACGTGCGATTTTCGGCCCATTGAAATGAATGGAGAATCGGAAAAAAAATCGCACAAATTCATCAAATCGGCCCCTCTTTGGAGCCACGCCACTCGGTCATACTTTGTCGCAGAAACATGATTAAAAGTTTACACGGGTCACAAGACTTTGAACTCTGTTGGTCTGAAGACACTTTTCAATAGCTACAACGGTTTTTACGCAATCGCAGATTACGTTTTATACGACTTTTGGACAGTTTCAGATTTTATAATGGGTGTGTATTGCGCGGAATGTTCAGACCTAGAGCACGTGATGTCGTCACACACTCTAGCTCCACGCCTTCAAGTTTGATCAGAAATCTTCCAAACATTATCATCTTAGTCCCACAGCTTCCACTCTACAAGCAAGATTTATACACCAAATTGTAGGCATTTTTGTCCTCTCTCACCCAATGTTACTTCCATTGAAATAGGACCCACGGTTTTTGAATAAATCGCCCGAAAGGGCAGGGAGTGCCGTCCGACACTCCCATCCGCTTCCATGCAATTTGACCGCTCAAACCCAGAGTGAGAAGAAGAAAAGAAGGTGATTTATATTTTATCACAGCTCCTTTTTTAAAAATCATACAGACACATGTCATACATCAGTGTCGCCGGTGAAGTCTTGGGACGCTCAAAGTGAAAAAACATTTTTGATGCGAGATTTACTTTTCGAGATACAGGGATTTGTTCGGGGACAGTCTTGGCTTACTGTGAGTGCTAATGAAACATTAGTTCAAAGTTTCCCGCCACAGGGGGGCCTGTATCCATAGCAACTAGTGACTCAGTCTCTGGGCAGAAATTGTCACACCTGCCCGTGATTGGCTAGGTCGACAGTTAATACTGTTTAATACTGTCATACTGTTTGTGTTTGTGTGTGTGCGAGGGATTGAGATGCGCACCAAGCGGCAGGCACACTCAAAATTTCCTGAAATTTTCTAGTTTTTATTATTCTTCCTTGCAAAACTTCGGCGCGTAACTAGTCTCGGGGCGTAGCTGCGACACCCCTCAAAATACATCAAAACGTGCGCCTTGAACGGGAATCAAGTGCTATGACTTTTCTTAGAGATTGTACGTAAAGTTTTCGCACGAAGTGCGAAAACGTGCGATTTTCGGCCCATTGAAATGAATGGAGAATCGAAAAAAAAATCGCACAAATTCATCAAATCGGCCCCTCTTTGGAGCCACGCCACTCGGTCATACTTTGTCGCAGAAACATGATTAAAAGTTTACACGGGTCACAAGACTTTGAACTCTGTTGGTCTAAAGACACTTTTCAATAGCTACTACGGTTTTTACGCAATCGCAGATTACGTTTTATACGACTTTTGGACAGTTTCAGATTTTATAATGGGTGTGTATTGCGCGGAATGTTCAGACCTAGAGCACGTGATGTCGTCACACACTCTAGCTCCACGCCTTCAAGTTTGATCAGAAATCTTCCAAACATTATCATCTTAGTCCCACAGCTTCCACTCTACAAGCAAGATTTATACACCAAATTGTAGGCATTTTTGTCCTCTCTCACCCAATGTTACTTCCATTGAAATAGGACCCACGGTTTTTGAATAAATCGCCCAAAAGGGCAGGTAGTGCCGTCCGACACTCCCATCCGCTTCCATGTAATTTGACCGCTCAAACCCAGAGTGAGAAGAAGAAAAGGAGGTGATTTATATTTTAAAACAGCTCCTTTTTTTAAAATCATACAGACACATGTCATACATCAGTGTCGCCAGTGAAGTCTTGGGACGCTCAAAGTGAAAAAACATTTTTGATGCGAGCTTTACTTTTCGAGATACAGGGATATGTTCGGCGACCGGTTTTGGCTTATTGTGAGTGCTAATGAAACATTAGCTCAAAGTTTCCCGCCACAGGGGGGCCTGTATCCATAGCAACTAGTGACTCAGTCTCTGGGCAGAAATTGTCACACCTGCCCGTGATTGGCTAGGTCGACAGTTAATACTGTTTAATACTGTTTAATACTGTCATACTGTTTGTGTTTGTGTGTGTGCGAGGGATGGAGATGCGCACCAAGCAGCAGACACACTCAAAATTTCCTGAAATTTTCTAGTTAGTGTGCCTGCTTTGCAAGGCAAAGGAGCACACTCTTAATATTGCTCATACTTATTATTATTATTATTAGTGTGCCTGCTTTGCATGCAAAGGAGCACACTCTTATTATTGCTCATACTTAATATTATTATTCTTCCTTGCAAAACTTTGGCGCATAACTAGTCTCGGGGCGTTGTTGCGACACCCCTCAAAATACATCAAAACGTGCGCCTTGATCGGGAATCAAGTGCTATGACTTTTCTTAGAGATTGTACGTAAAGTTTTCGCACGAAGTGCGAAAACGTGCGATTTTCGGCCCATTGAAATGAATGGAGAATCGGAAAAAAAATCGCACAAATTCATCAAATCGGCCCCTCTTTGGAGCCACGCCACTCGGTCATACTTTGTCGCAGAAACATGATTAAAAGTTTACACGGGTCACAAGACTTTGAACTCTGTTGGTCTAAAGACACTTTTCAATAGCTACTACGGTTTTTACGCAATCGCAGATTACGTTTTATACGACTTTTGGACAGTTTCAGATTTTATAATGGGTGTGTATTGCGCGGAATGTTCAGACCTAGAGCACGTGATGTCGTCACACACTCTAGCTCCACGCCTTCAAATTTTATCAGAAATCTTCCAAACATTATCATCTTAGTCCCACAGCTTCCACTCTACAAGCAAGATTTATACACCAAATTGTAGGCATTTTTGTCCTCTCTCACCCAATGTTACTTCCATTGAAATAGGACCCACGGTTTTCGAATAAATCGCCCGAAAGGGCAGGGAGTGCCGTCCGACACTCCCATCCGCTTCAATGTAATTTGACCGCTCAAACCCAGAGTGAGAAGAAGAAAAGGAGGTGATTTATATTTTATCACAGCTCCTTTAGTTTAAATCATACAGACACATGTCATACATCAGTGTCGCCGGTGAAGTCTTGGGACGCTCAAAGTGAAAAAACATTTTCGATGCAAGCTTTACTTTTCGAGATACAGGGATTTGTTCGGGGACAGTCTTGGCTTATTGTGAGTGCTAATGAAACATTAGTTCAAAGTTTCCCGCCACAGGGGGGCCTGTATCCATAGCAACTAGTGACTCGGTCTCTAGGCAGAAATTGTCACACCTGCCCGTGATTGGCTAGGTGGACAGTTAGGTTACTGTTTAATACTGTTTAATACTGTCATGCTGTTTGTGTTTGTGTGTGTGCGAGGGATGGAGATGCGCACCGAGCAGCAGGCACACTCAAAATTTCCTGAAATTTTCTAGTTATTATTATTCTTCCTTGCAAAACTTCGGTATGTAACTAGTCTCGCAGCGTAGCCGCGACACCCCTCAAAATACATCAAAACGTGCGCCTTGAACGGGAATCAAGTGCTATGACTTTTCTTAGAGATTGTACGTTAAGTTTTCGCACGAAGTGCGAAAACGTGCGATTTTCGGCCCATTGAAATGAATGGAGAATCGGAAAAAAAATCGCACAAATTCATCAAATCGGCCCCTCTTTGGAGCCACGCCACCCGGTCATACTTTGTCGCAGAAACATGATTAAAAGTTTACACGGGTCACAAGACTTTGAACTCTGTTGGTCTAAAGACACTTTTCAATAGCTACTACGGTTTTTACGCAATCGCAGATTACGTTTTATACGACTTTTGGACAGTTTCAGATTTTATAATGGGTGTGTATTGCGCGGAATGTTCAGACCTAGAGCACGTGATGTCGTCACACACTCTAGCTCCACGCCTTCAAGTTTGATCAGAAATCTTCCAAACATTATCATCTTAGTCCCACAGCTTCCACTCTACAAGCAAGATTTATACACCAAATTGTAGGCATTTTTGTCCTCTCTCACCCAATGTTACTTCCATTGAAATAGGACCCACGGTTTTTGAATAAATCGCCCAAAAGGGCAGGGAGTGCTGTCCGACACTCCCATCCACTTCCATGTAATTTGACCGCTCAAACCCAGAGTGAGAAGAAGAAAAGAAGGTGATTTATATTTTATCACAGCTCCTTTAGTTTAAATCATACAGACACATGTCATACATCAGTGTCGCCAGTGAAGTCTTGGGACGCTCAAAGTGAAAAAACATTTTTGATGCGAGCTTTACTTTTCGAGATACAGGGATTTGTTCGGGGACAGTCTTGGCTTACTGTGAGTGCTAATGAAACATTAGTTCAAAGTTTCCCGCCACAGGGGGGCCTGTATCCATAGCAACTAGTGACTCGGTCTCTGGGCAGAAATTGTCACACCTGCCCGTGATTGGCTAGGTCGACAGTTAATACTGTTTAATACTGTCATACTGTTTGTGTTTGTGTGTGTGCGAGGGATGGAGATGCGCACCAAGCAGCAGGCACACTCAAAATTTCCTGAAATTTTCTAGTTATTATTATTATTATTATTATTCTTCCTTGCAAAACTTCGGTATGTAACTAGTCTCGCAGCGTAGCCGCGACACCCCTCAAAATACATCAAAACGTGCGCCTTGAACGGGAATCAAGTGCTATGACTTTTCTTAGAGATTGTACGTAAAGTTTTCGCACGAAGTGCGAAAACGTGCGATTTTCGGCCCATTGAAATGAATGGAGAATCGGGAAAAAAATCGCACAAATTCATCAAATCGGCCCCTCTTTGGAGCCACGCCACTCGGTCATACTTTGTCGCAGAAACATGATTAAAAGTTTACACGGGTCACAAGACTTTGAACTCTGTTGGTCTAAAGACACTTTTCAATAGCTACTACGGTTTTTACGCAATCGCAGATTACGTTTTATACGACTTTTGGACAGTTTCAGATTTTATAATGGGTGTGTATTGCGCGGAATGTTCAGACCTAGAGCACGTGATGTCGTCACACACTCTAGCTCCACGCCTTCAAATTTGATCAGAAATCTTCCAAACATTATCATCTTAGTCCCACAGCTTCCACTCTACAAGCAAGATTTATACACCAAATTGTAGGCATTTTTGTCCTCTCTCACCCAATGTTACTTCCATTGAAATAGGACCCACGGTTTTTGAATAAATCGCCCAAAAGGGCAGGGAGTGCCGTCCGACACTCCCATCCGCTTCCATGTAATTTGACCGCTCAAACCCAGAGTGAGAAGAAGAAAAGAAGGTGATTTATATTTTATCACAGCTCCTTTTTTTAAAATCATACAGACACATGTCATACATCAGTGTCGCCAGTGAAGTCTTGAGACGCTCAAAGTGAAAAAACATTTTCGATGCGAGCTTTACTTTTCGAGATACAGGGATTTGTTCGGGGACAGTCTTGGCTTACTGTGAGTGCTAATGAAACATTAGTTCAAAGTTTCCCGCCACAGGGGGGCCTGTATCCATAGCAATTAGTGACTCGGTCTCTGGGCAGAAATTGTCACACCTGCCCGTGATTGGCTAGGTGGACAGTTAATACTGTTTAATACTGTTTTATACTGTCATACTGTTTGTGTTTGTGTGTGTGCGAGGGACGGAGATGCGCACCAAGCGGCAGGCACACTCAAAATTTCCTGAAATTTTCTAGTATTATTATTATTCTTCCTTGCAAAACTTCGGTATGTAACTAGTCTCGGGGCGTAGTTGCGACACCCCTCAAAATACATCAAAACGTGCGCCTTGATCGGGAATCAAGTGCTATGACTTTTCTTAGAGATTGTACGTAAAGTTTTCGCACGAAGTGTGAAAACGTGCGATTTTCGGCCCATTGAAATGAATGGAGAATCGGAAAAAAAAACGCACAAATTCATCAAATCGGCCCCTCTTTGGAGCCACGCCACTCGGTCATACTTTGTCGCAGAAACATGATTAAAAGTTTACACGGGTCACAAGACTTTGAACTCTGTTGGTCTAAAGACACTTTTCAATAGCTACTACGGTTTTTACGCAATCGCAGATTACGTTTTATACGACTTTTGGACAGTTTCAGATTTTATAATGGGTGTGTATTGCGCGGAATGTTCAGACCTAGAGCACGTGATGTCGTCACACACTCTAGCTCCACGCCTTCAAGTTTGATCAGAAATCTTCCAAACATTATCATCTTAGTCCCACAGCTTCCACTCTACAAGCAAGATTTATACACCAAATTGTAGGCATTTTTGTCCTCTCTCACCCAATGTTACTTCCATTGAAATAGGACCCACGGTTTTTGAATAAATCGCCCGAAAGGGCAGGGAGTGCCGTCCGACACTCCCATCCGCTTCAATGTAATTTGACCGCTCAAACCCAGAGTGAGAAGAAGAAAAGGAGGTGATTTATATTTTATCACAGCTCCTTTAGTTTAAATCATACAGACACATGTCATACATCAGTGTCGCCAGTGAAGTCTCGGGACGCTCAAAGTGAAAAGAAAATTCCGATGTGAGCTTTACTTTTCGAGATACAGGGATTTGTTCGGGGACAGTCTTGCCTTATTGTGAGTGCTAATGAAACATTAGTTCAAAGTTTCCCGCCACAGGGGGGCCTGTATCCATAGCAACTAGTGACTCGGTCTCTAGGCAGAAATTGTCACACCTGCCCGTGATTGGCTAGGTGGACAGTTAGGTTACTGTTTAATACTGTTTAATACTGTCATGCTGTTTGTGTTTCTGTGTGTGCGAGGGATGGAGATGCGCACCAAGCAGCAGGCACACTCAAAATTTCCTGAAATTTTCTAGTTAGTGTGCCTGCTTTGCAATGCAAAGGAGCACACTCTTATTATTGCTCATACTTATTATTATTATTTTTCTTTTTATTCTTCCTTGCAAAACTTCGGCGCGTAACTAGTCTCGGGGCGTAGTCGCGACACCCCTCAAAATACATCAAAACGTGCGCCTTGAACGGGAATCAAGTGCTATGACTTTTCTTAGAGATTGTACGTAAAGTTTTCGCACGAAGTGCGAAAACGTGCGATTTTCGGCCCATTGAAATGAATGGAGAATCGGAAAAAAAATCGCACAAATTCATCAAATCGGCCCCTCTTTGGAGCCACGCCACTCGGTCATACTTTGTCGCAGAAACATGATTAAACGTTTACACGGGTCACAAGACTTTGAACTCTGTTGGTCTAAAGACACTTTTCAATAGCTACTACGGTTTTTACGCAATCGCAGATTACGTTTTATACGACTTTTGGACAGTTTCAGATTTTATAATGGGTGTGTATTGCGCGGAATGTTCAGACCTAGAGCACGTGATGTCGTCACACACTCTAGCTCCACGCCTTCAAGTTTGATCAGAAATCTTACAAACATTATCATCTTAGTCCCACAGCTTCCACTCTACAAGCAAGATTTATACACCAAATTGTAGGCATTTTTGTCCTCTCTCACCCAATGTTACTTCCATTGAAATAGGACCCACGGTTTTTGAATAAATCGCCCAAAAGGGCAGGGAGTGCTGTCCGACACTCCCATCCGCTTCCATGTAATTTGACCGCTCAAACCCAGAGTGAGAAGAAGAAAAGAAGGTGATTTATATTTTATCACAGCTCCTTTTTTTAAAATCATACAGACACATGTCATACATCAGTGTCGCCAGTGAAGTCTTGGGACGCTCAAAGTGAAAAAACATTTTCGATGCGAGCTTTACTTTTCGAGATACAGGGATTTGTTCGGGGACAGTCTTGGCTTATTGTGAGTGCTAATGAAACATTAGTTCAAAGTTTCCCGCCACAGGGGGGCCTGTATCCATAGCAACTAGTGACTCGGTCTCTGGGCAGAAATTGTCACACCTGCCCGTGATTGGCTAGGTCGACAGTTAATACTGTTTAATACTGTTTAATACTGTTTAATACTGTCATACTGTTTGTGTTTGTGTGTGTGCGAGGGATGGAGATGCGCACCAAGCGGCAGGCACACTCAAAATTTCCTGAAATTTTCTAGTTATTATTATTCTTCCTTGCAAAACTTCGGTATGTAACTAGTCTCGGGGCGTAGCCGCGACACCCCTCAAAATACATCAAAACGTGCGCCTTGAACGGGAATCAAGTGCTATGACTTTTCTTAGAGATTGTACGTAAAGTTTTCGCACGAAGTGCGAAAACGTGCGATTTTCGGCCCATTGAAATGAATGGAGAATCGGAAAAAAAATCGCAC